>NW_028174812.1:0-12500 GCF_963971535.1 Notolepis coatsorum
AGAGAGAGAGATAGAGAGAGGGGGGAGAGAGAGAGAGAGAGGGGGGGGAGACAGACAGACAGACAGACAGACAGACAGGCAGACAGACATACAGACAGACAGACAGACAGACAGACAGACAGACAGACAGACAGACAGACAGACAGACAGACAGACAGACAGACAGACAGACAGACAGGCAGAGAGACAGACAGACAGAGAGACAGACAGACAGACAGACAGACAGACAGACAGACAGACAGACAGACAGACAGACAGACAGACAGACAGACAGACAGACAGACAGACAGACAGACAGACAGACAGACAGACAGACATCACTAACTCTCTGACATTAGCGCGCTCTTTGGAACGCTGTCTCTACGGAAACACGCAACGAAGTGACGTCCGTTGCAACTTGTTTTTATCAGTTCTAAGTGTGATCGCGCTCCTGTCGTCATGACAACAGCAGTTGTTATTTCTTCCCCCGAGGGTCAGGCTTGTTATTCGGGCCTCTCGCTGTATTCCAAATGTCTTTTTTGGCTTCTCTCTCTCTTTTTAATTTTTTAATTTTTTACGTTTCTATAACATCTACCCCTACAGATGTTTACAGAAGTCCTTCGTGCTTCGTGCACATGGATTTGTTTTGGAGTGATGTGTCCATCCAGACTAGCGCTCTGCGCGTTGTTTATGTTTACACGTTTGTTTGTCTTGACTTAGATAACACTTGTTATCAGGCTGAGAGATAAAGGCGTGGGCTAATACCTCTCTAGGTCCTTCCTACACCGCACTCACGCAGCGCGGCAGAGCAGAGGCACATCCAGGAGAGTCAAGTCAAGTGGACCAGTTCAGTTAGGACTACTTTGACATAATGTACTACCAATTATACAATACTATATATATATATATATATATATATATATATATATATATATATATATATTGCAATGTATATTGCGATATGAGAAAACACAAGTAACAGACTTCAAAGCAGAGCATGCACGCAGGAGCAGTGGCCTTTAGCGCGGGTGGAACCAGGAAACTAACGAGACTACATATTTCTTGTCAGACAAGGCTATATATATATGTATATGATATTATACATTACTTGACTTTTCTATGAATTTACCTTTTTATAAATGTACTTTAAGAAGTAGTTACTGTTTTTAGCACAGCGTGGCTGATCATCCCATTAGCTCAGGCCTCGCATCACGTCCTCCGTGAGGAGACAACATGGCGGCCGCTCGCATCACGTCCTCCGTGAGGAGACAACATGGCGGCCGCTCGCATCACGTCCTCCGTGAGGAGACAACATGGCGGCCGCTCGCATCACGTCCTCCGTGAGGAGACAACATGGCGGCCGCTCGCATCACGTCCTCCGTGAGGAGACAACATGGCGGCCGCTCGCATCACATCCTCCGTGAGGAGACAACATGGCGGCCGCTCGCATCACGTCCTCCGTGAGGAGACAACATGGCGGCCGCTCGCATCACGTCCTCCGTGAGGAGACAACATGGCGGCCGCTCGCATCACGTCCTCCGTGAGGAGACAACATGGCGGCCGCTCGCATCACGTCCTCCGTGAGGAGACAACATGGCGGCCGCTCGCATCACGTCCTCCGTGAGGAGACAACATGGCGGCTGCTCGCATCACGTCCTCCGTGAGGAGACAACATACCCACGCGGCTCACACGGCGATACGAGGCCTCATGGTGGACATTTTATTATGAAAAAAAATTAAAAATAAAAAAATATTTTATAAAAAATTATGTCTAAGGAAGTTGCATTGTTCATTTCAATACCTGTAATAGTACAGTAGTCCACACACACACGTGTGCATTCAGTTAAGTTGGAATATGACTGAAATACAAACAGTTCAGTTTGTCAGGTACATGCATCCGTCTGCTTGAGAAAATCCCATTTGCTGCAATAAAAATGATTAAAATAGTAAAACCAAGGAGCTGATCGTGGATTATAGGAGAGGACAGCAGGAGACACACACACCACTGATGATTAACGGGGCTACCGTGGACAGGGTGAGCAGCTTTAAGTACCTGGGGGTCCACATCTCAGAGGATCTGACATGGTCAACACACATAGACACAGTAGTAAAGAAGGCGAAACAGCGCCTCTACCACCTGAGACAGTTAAGGAAGTTCAGAGTATCGGGGAAGATACTCCAGTCCTTCTACTCAGGAGCTGTAGAGAGCATCTTGACTGGAAACAACACTGCCTGGTATGGAAACAGCACGGCACAAGACAAGAAGGCCCTACAGAGAGTGGTGCGCTCAGCCGAGCGTACCACGGGTATTGCACTACCTCCCCTGCAGGTTCTATACAACAAGAGGTGCAAATCCAGAGCCTGCAGGATAATGAAAGACCCTCACCACCCCAATAACAGCCTGTTCCAGCTGCTGAGGTCAGGCAGACGCCTGCGAACCCCAGCTACTAGGACAGAGAGGCTTAGGCTCACCTTCTTCCCCCAGGCCATCAGAGTCCTGAACAATGAACATTGAGTACCACTGTAACACTTTAGCATGAGCGGGCACACACTCAGGCCGCACGCACCCCACTTATTGCCAAAAGGAAAGGCCACTTTAAATTAGTATTAGCAACAGTAACAGTGTATTGCACTACTATTACTACTATTGTTAACTGTTAACTGTTACCCGTTATTGCACAAATGTATTGTTACCTGCTACCTGTTATTGCACAATTTTATTGCACAAATTTTTGTATTGGATTCTATTATATGTTGTACCAATTGCACATTGTTGCGGGCAAGACCACCCGCATTTCATTGTATATCTGTATGCCGTGACAAATAAAACTCTTGACTTGACTTGACTTGATTGAAGTGAGATGAACAGACTGAAAACTTAATTTGATTAGATAGAAAATGTTGACAAAGTTTTACTTAGCAGTTGAAAAAAGGTAATAAATTGCAATATATCGCCATATTAATATCGCAATACTCAGCATATCGCAATATATTTTGAATCACAATAATATGGTATCGTGACTTTAGAGGGAACCGCTCCCGCCTACCTCCGGTCAATGGTCTCTAACTACACACCCTCAAGACCCCTCCGCTCTGCATCTTCTGGCCGTCTCAGACCTACAGACGCAGCGCTCAAAAATCAAACCAATTCTGCTGCCTGTCTGCTGCTTGTTGCTGCTTGTGTGCCACTTAAGTCTACTCAGGTGTTAATTTTCCGGGGGTGTTGGCTGGGGGAACAAAGGGAGGGTAGTTAACTTAAGTGCTTCCCCAGGGAGGGGGTCGGGGGCTACTGCCCTCAGACCCCCAAAATAATTTGTATATGGGCAGTCTGACTTGGGGTACTGACCATATATTAGTGTTGCAATGCATGATAAGTAAACAGTGAAAAAAGCTAAGAAATCTGATGGGGCTGGGACATTTGGGACGAATAAAAATGTAAGATGAAAATCTGCCCAGCCTGTGGGAGGAAGTGGAGGTGTGAAATCTGGCCCGGTCAAGAACAATAGAGGAGTGGTAGAGAGTGGTAGAGAGGCATGAGAGGTTTGAGTTTTGAGTGCTGTATCTGTACTCCTATCCGAGCTCCGGGAGGGTCATCAAGGAGAAGCCGCCTTTTCTCAGTCCTTGCCCCACAATGGTGGAACGAACTGCCCACCCCAGTTAGGACAGCCGAAACCCGTCTAATCTTTCGCCGTCGACTAAAGACGCACTTCTTCAACCATTATCTGAAATATAAAATAAATATTTTTTTTTAATCTAACCCTAACTAACCTACACTGTAGCACTCAACACTTTGATGAACATTGTTACTCAGCTGATAGAGTTGTGCCCTTCCTGATGACCTGTCGTACAGAACTTGTAAGTCGCTTTGGATAAAAGCGTTCAGCTAAATGACTAAATGTAAAAATGTAATGTAAGTAGCGTGAGGCCTCTGGTGATTCCGACCCCATACAGCCACACGGCGCTGGGGAAGCTAACAGCACTTAGCCTCGGCACTGGTGTCACAGTCGGTCCGTCCCGGCGCTGTGATCTGTGGGCCAACACGCTGCTCTCCGGAGACGGGGAATTTCCCAGAAAAACCCCCACCCCACCGCCCTACCCCCCCCCCTCCCTCCGGACCAGTCGAGACATGTGGGTTTGAGGGCCCCCCCGCCCCCCTCCTCCTGCTCTCACCCAGGGCTCCCATGCCCATTGCCACTCAAAGCAGCAGGGGACCCGAGCATTTGTCTCATAATTATCCGACTGAATTGGTGGGGGGAAGGGGGGGTTGAGTGTGGGAGTTTAGGGCGGGCGGGGGGGGTTCTGAAGATGAAAGAGGTGAATCGCACACCTCCTCAGTCTATGGTCTGTCTGTCTGACTGGGGGTCTTTGGGGGTCCCCTCTCACGCACACACATACACACACACACACACACACACACACACACACACACACACACACACACACACACACGCACACAAGCCCCTCCCGAACCAAAGCCACACCATTGATTCATTCACAACTACAAAACTACAACCCCCCCCCCCACATACACAAACTCCCCACACCCATCCTCCACCCTCCCCCCCAGATACACACACTCCCCACACCCATCCTCCACCCTCCCCCCCAGATACACACACTCCCCACACCCTTCCTCCACCATCCTTGCATCCTGAAATACTTCAGACTTTCTCTCCTTCTTTCCCTCTCACACACCCCATCCCTTCTCCACTTCCTCTCCTCCTCATCCTCTCCTCTCCTCCTCCCCCTCTCTTCTTTCACTTTCTCTCCTCTCCTCCTCCCCCTCTCTTCATTCACTTTCTCTCCTCTCCTCTCTTCTCTCCTCTCCTCCTCCCCCTCTCTTCTTTCACTTTCTCTCCTCTCCTCTCTCCTCACCTCTCCTCTCCCCTCCTTTCTCCTCTCCTCCTCTCTCCTCCTCTCTCCTCTCCTCCCCTCTCATCTCCTCCTCTCCTCTCTTCTCCTCTCTCCTCTCCTCTCCTCCCCTCCCCTCCCCTCTCCTCCTCTCTCCTCTCCTCTCTCCTCTCCTCCTCTCTCCTCTCCTCTCCTCTCCTCTCCTCTCCTCTCCTCTCCTCTCCTCTCCTCTCCTCTCCTCTCCTCTCCTCTCCTCTCCTCTCCTCTCTTCTCTTCTCTTCTCTTCTCTCCTCTCCTCTCCTCTCCTCTCCTCTCCTCTCCTCTCATCTCCTCTCCTCCCCTCCTGCCCCTCTCTCCCCTCTCCTTTTAACCACTGGCTAGGAGTTAATGGACTGTTTTGGCTGGCCTCCAGACGCTGAGTGTCACCTCATTAGCCTACAGCAACTAGCTCCCAGACTACTGTGTTTGTGCCTGTGTGTTGTGTGCACGCACATGCATGTGTGTTGGTGTGTGTGTGTGTAGGAGGAGGAGGACCACAACGACGGAATGTCATTGGTCTGCCCCTTCCCCTCCACCAACCCCTCGCTCACTCCCCTTCCCACCACTACAATGAATGAGAAAACACGCATGCATAATTAAATCTATGGTCTCTCACCCCTTCACCCCCCTCCCCTCCCCTCCCTCTCTCTCTCCGCCATGCATTCGCTTTTTTTGTCATGGTCCTTATTTGGAAGTCTGCCACTGTGGAAAAAGAAAGCAGGGCGATGTGGTTGAACCTTCAACCCGCCGGAGGGCGCGTCTTTATGCCTTAGCGCGGCGTGGCAACAGAGGGCACGTCTTTATGCCTCAGCGCGGGGTGGCAACAGAGGGCACGTCTTTGTGCCTCAGCGCGGGGTGGCAACAGAGGGCGCGTCTTTATGCCTCAGCGCGGGGTGGCAACAGAGGGCGCGTCTTTATGCCTCAGCGCGGGGTGGCAACAGAGGGTACGTCTTTATGCCTCAGCGCGGTGTGGCAACAGAGGGCGCATCTTTATGCCTCAGCGCAGGGTGGCAACAGAGGGTACGTCTTTATGCCTCAGCACGGGGTGGCAACAGAGGGCGCGTCTTTATGCCTCAGCGCGGGGTGACAACAGAGGGCGCGTCTTTATGCCTCAGAGCGGGGTGGCAACAGAGGGGGCGTCTTTATGCCTCAGCGCGGGGTGGCAACAGAGGGCACGTCTTTATGCCTCAGAGCGGGTTGGCAACAGACGGCACGTCTTTGTGCCTCAGCGCGGGGTGGCAACAGAGGGCGCGTCTTTATGCCTCAGCGCGGGGTGGCAACAGAGGGTCGATGGAGACGCAGGACGGTCCTGCCACTCAATTACGGCGCAAAACAAAGCTGATTGTTTGTCCGGTGCGCGTCTATTCGAAACCCAAGCGGTTCGTGCTTCCGCGTTCGTGTTTTCCGCTCTGATTGGCCACTGACCTACGCTAGTTTTGACGACGTCGGTATGAGCGTAGAAATTATGCGTGGAGAGTGAAGAGCGAGCCTCGCACACACGCACTTTGAAATGGGTATCACAGTAGTACGCCCTACTGTAGAACATGACATATTCGCATGACATCTGATTTATTAATGCCAATACTAGGGACAAACGCAATTGGCACAAGTGTAAATGATGGATTAGTCACTGAGTTTTAACATCCGCCGACTTAGCTCACCTCGTTCGTCTGCTGGCTGTGGAGCCTATGGACAAGTTCAAATCACTCTTGATTCAATTTTTTTTTTTTTTTTTTAACTCTGGTTGGATGGTGTGTATGTATATGTATGTATTGTGCTGTATAATGACAATACATTTGAATCGAATCTCATTTTGAAATCGCTACGCTGCCTATGGACACGACAGTGGCGCGTCAGAGAGCTTCGAATAAATTGTCATTAAACAGCACAATACATACATATACATACACACCATCCAACCAGAGTGGATAAATAAAAAATAAAAAAAACTTGAAAACTAGCGTAGGTCAGTGGCCAATCAGAGCGGAAAACGCGAACGCGGAAGCACGAACCGTTTGAGTTTCGAATAGACGCGTCCGGTGCGCAGAGAGACAATGCCGCCGACGGGCCTGTTGTTTCAACCGAGACGCAGAGGTTCTGTTCGCCAACGGAATTAACCCCCACATCCTCTGTGACCGCAGTGGTGTCAGGATTCAATCGACCCAATCGATTGTGCGGCGCGATCGATTACAAAACGACCACGTCGATGCTTTGAGACGCGTCGTCGGTGGCAGTTAAATGTCCCGAAGCGCCTTGTCTGGTGGAAATGCAAAAGAAGAAGAATCAATTAATTCAGAAGCACTGAGATTGACTAAAACGCTCCGTAAAGAACCTGTTTTAAGTGCTGTTTTAGGTCGACTAACTGTTCTAGTGTGTGTTCACGGGGAAAAGATTGTGTGGATGAAAATGAATCCTTCAAATAATTGTTGGATCGATTACTTAAATAATTGTTCATAGCAGCTTTGTACAGCTTAAGAAACTGTTGTACAATGTCACCATGCAGAGAGTGACCTCTTTAAACCGAGAGCTTAGTAAAGATCAACACCCTATGAGCGTAAGTCTACTAAGAATTTCTCGAGACGAGGACCGACGTAGTAGAGATAAAGAGAGAGAGAGAGAGGGGGGGGGGAGGGGGAGAGGGAGAAAGAGAGAGAGAGAGAGAGAGACATGAAGTTGGGTGCTGTGCGTTGACCGAGAGCAAGGCTGCTCATTTGTCATGGGATAGATAAGCGTGTGTTTAGTTGTGTCCTGTGTTGGTTTGTGGGGTTGTATGTTGTCTTGTATTGTCTGTGGTGCTGTGTGTGTTGTATTGTCTGTGCTGCTGTGTGTGTTGTATTGTCTGTGCTGCTGTGTGTGTTGTATTGTCTGTGCTGCTGTGTGTGTTGTATTGTCTGTGCTGCTGTGTGTGTTGTATTGTCTGTGCTGCTGTGTGTGTTGTATTGTCTGTGCTGCTGTGTGTGTTATAATGTGGGATCATTTGGTTGTTCCTCGAATCAGGACAAAAGGATATCGAATATTAGACACAGGACAATGAGTTCAAACATCATGTATGGTATTTATTGAATAATCAGAAAGCATACTTACATGAATTATCGGGTGGTCCATGGATCACGACAAACTTGTTGACAGCAATGCAGTGTATAGCAGAGTCGCCAAGGAGCTCCCCTCCCTCTATTCTAGATGGTCTGATATACTGTCCCACCTAGGGTGTCTTTGCTGGCTGACCAATCAAGTGTGAGACACCTGTGTCCCTTCCCATACGATCCAGCATGGACCAGGTCGTTATGTAATAGGAAAATGCACAGGCATCCCCCCCTGTCCGGCCAGCCACCTTTCTGGAGATAAGGGGGCCCCTGTAACCTTGGCCTAAAAGCCTCTAAATATAAAGGGAAACAGTGTCCTCAAATGTTTATGATACTGATTGTACTGTAATCCTATTTATCAATGACTTTTAACTTAATCAATGTTCCTAATTAACTAATATATTTATATATGATATGAGCCTAAAGTCTGACGTTAATTTCCGACAGTATTGTCTGAGGTGATTATTATTGTCTTAATTTTTTTTGTATAAGGAAGTTGCATTGTTCATTTCAATACCTGTAATAGTACAGTAGTTCACACACACACACACGCACACGTGTGCATTCAGTTAAGTTGCAATATGACTGTAATACAAACAGTTCAGTTTGTCAGGTACATGCAACACAGATTACAGTGTTTACATCTGTCTGCTTGAGAAAATACCATGTTCTGCAATAAAAATTATTGAAGTGAGATGAACAGACTGAACTTTATTTTATTAGATAAAACAGTTTTACTTTGCAGTTGAAAAAAGGTAATAAATCGCAGTAATATATTTAGTATCGCAATACTATCGTATCGTGACTCAATATCATGATAGTATCGTATCGTGGGGCCTCTGGTGATGCCCACCCCTATAGATTATACACCTATGTCATTGTGTATAAGCGGTGTGTGTGTGTGTGTGTGTGTGCGCATGCGTCTGTGTGTACTATGCGTGTAAATTGTGCGTATGCATGCATGTGTGTGTGTATCTCATGCGCGTAAGCCGAGTGTGCATGCGTGTGTGTGTGTGTGTGTGTGTATGCCGTTGCGTGAGTAAACCGAATTAAGTGCAAACACCCTCTATGTTTGCAACGACGTTAAGTTACACGCCAGTTAAAATAAATAGTTAAAAACACAGATGAATATAATGGTCTGTAAAATTGTTACACATCAATAAAGGAATCAAGGAAAATACAAGGAAAACACAGATTAAAAAGCAGTTAAAACAGTTACAGGATGGATGTGCCAGGGAGGTTTAAAGGAACACGCCAACATTTTGGGAAAGAGACAAGAAGATAGAGACCAGTTGACAATGAATAGAAGTGGACAGTGACGGTTAGCCTAGGCATTGTCCAACTAACACCTCTCCCGAAGGCTAACCGGTCATGTCCGCTTCCATTCATTGTGCTAAGCTAGGCTAACGTGCAGCCAGATAGCTTTCTACTGAACGCACAGAGAGGAGACTGGTCTCTATCTTTTTGTCTCTCTCTGGAGAGATTTCCCAAAATGTTGGCGGGTTCCTTTAAGATTGTGGCCCTAAATGGGCCATAGGTCACAGGTCATAGGTCAGCGGAGAAGCCTGCTCATGCTGAGGGTCGTTCCAGGAGGCCGGTGCTCTAAAACAAACGGTGCACGATAAAAACCATAAGCATAAGCCATAAGTCATCTGAGCGGGTTAGACAGGGTCCCGAGTTCCAACCCAGCATCACTGCAATACAATGTATAGTGTATGTATGTATGTATGTATGTATGTATGTATGTATGTATGTATGTATGTATGTATGTATGTATGTATGTATGTATGTATGTATGTATGTATGTATGTATGTATGTATGTATGTATGTATGTATGTATGTATGTATGTATGTATGTATGTACAGTATGTGTGAAGAAATAGAGGAGTGAGTTTTTTTTTCATGTTTTATGCCCCTCTTAAGGTTTTGTGAGCCTTTAAAATGGTAAATGGCCGCATTTATATAGCAGCTTTTATCCAAAGCGCTTTACAATTGTACCCGTTCACTCACACATTCACTCACACATTCACTCACACATTCACTCACACATTCACTCACACATTCACTCACTCACACATTCACTCACACATTCACTCACACATTCACTCACACATTCACTCACTCACACATTCACTCACACATTCACTCACACATTCACTCACACATTCACTCACACATTCACTCACACATTCACACACCAACGCCACGTGAGGTGCCGACCTGCTCATTGGGAGCAGTTAGGGGTTACAGTTAGGGATGTCCGATATTATCGGCCGATATTGGCATTAAAATGTGATATCGGAAAATATCGGTATCGGTTTAAAAAAAAATTATAATAATAATAATATTTTTTTTTTACATTTCTATAACATTTATTTACCCATACAAGCAAGTAAGAACAAATTCTGATTTTATTTATTGTCAAAAGTATGCATAATGTTGTGTTAATTCCACAACAAGAGATATGTAATGTACAGATGAAAACTAGCTCATTGGCTAACTCACTACAGATGAAAACTAGCTCATTGGCTAACTCACTACAGATGAAAACTAGCTCATTGGCTAACTCACTACATATGAAAACTAGCTCATTGGCTAACTCACTACAGATGAAAACTAGCTCATTGGCTAACTCACTACAGATGAAAACTATAGCTCATTGGCTAACTCACTACAGATGAAAACTAGCTCATTGGCTAGCTCACTACAGATTAAAACTAGCTCATTGGCTAACTCACTACAGATGAAAACTAGCTCATTGGCTAACTCACTACAGATTAAAACTAGCTCATTGGCTAACTCACTACAGATGAAAACTAGCTCATTGGCTAACTCATTACAGATGAAAACTAGCTCATTGGCTAACTCACTACAGATGAAAACTAGCTCATTGGCTAACTCACTACAGATGAAAACTAGCTCATTGGCTAACTCACTACAGATGAAAACTATAGCTCATTGGCTAACTCACTACAGATGAAAACTAGCTCATTGGCTAACTCACTACAGATGAAAACTAGCTCATTGGCTAACTCACTACAGATGAAAACTAGCTAATTTTTTATTTTTAATGGCCAAAAGTGACAGCTCTGAGCTCTCTGATCAGGCCTGCAGTCAGTAATGGCTAGCTGTCAAGCACTCAAGTGCAACTTTCCTTGCACGGGTTGATCTTTTTATTCTATTATCCAATAAAAATAGGCTATTTGAGTCATCTAAGCCCCGCCCGTGCAACTTTGCGCACGCTACTCACGAACGCGGGTTGAATGATTGACAGCCCTCGACGGTCTGAGACTCAATCAGAGAGGAGCTGCGAGAGATGGCATAGACCACTGCACTTCCGCGTTACATGGAGCTTGTGAGGAGGAGGGGGGCGGGGGGGTGAGAGCAGAGCGAGTAACAAGACGCTTTAGGGAAGTGAGGAAGGAAGGAATGTTTATGATTCCCAAGATGTGATGAGGAGATATCAATAGAGAAGGAAAGAAGGAAGCTGCAATATTCAATGGAAGATGAGATCGGTCACTGCTTTGGCTGTTGTGTGGTGAGTGCATTTAAAATATATATATATATTTTACAGTGATTATGAATTGATTGGCCCGCTGTGGCCTTGCATGTGTAATACACTAACACTGTTTGCGCAGGCACCAGGTAGCCCCCAAGGACCACATGAGTCGCCGCAAGCCTTGCTTGCGTTTCTAATCAAATATTAATATCGCCGCGGGGAGGGGCATAATCCCACGGGACAATGGGATTGACCGATATGTTTACCAATATTCCAATGTACAGTTCTGCTGTACCATTGACTCAGAATGGTCTGTTTTATTGAAATCGTCACAGCAGTATAGTTTGTTTATACTTCAGAAGTAGGGGTGCACCGATATATCGGTCGGGTATCGGTATCGGCCGATAAGTGCCTTGTTGACTGCTATCGGCCTATCGGCTATAAGCTCAAATGTGCCGATAGCAGTCGCCGATAAATACCCATCAATTTGTGTAGCGTCAAAAGGCAAAAAAAAAAGTTCACTCGCGACCTACCTGCACAACGCCCGCCGTCCCCCACACACACACACAAGCTACTGCATCAAAGTAACTACTTATTATTAACAAGGCATTCGTTTTGTGGCATTAACGTTATATAGTTAGTGTTACACGGACAATAACATCAGCATATTATTATTACCCATAGCAGCAAGGCATTACTCCGAGTCCGTTCATTAGCTACCGGGAGATGCAAGACTAACGTTACTGGTGAAAATGTGATTTGCGTTGGAATACTCCTTTGCCAACTTGCTGTACTTTGCTTGCAGGTCTGCAGCCATTATTGCTGCATTATGAATAGCCCCAACTTTAGCCAAGGTAACGTTATGGCTAAACCTTTAACAATAGTTAACGCTAGCTTTCGGTTAGCTGTTCAATGCTATTAATAACACAACTCCCCGTCAACACCCTCTCTCGGGAAGATGGCATTTAAGAAAGTATCTGCTGTTAAAATGACACAAACATTCGTTTTGTGGCATTAACGTTATATAGTTAGTGTTACACGTTCAATA
>NW_028174812.1:17500-19769 GCF_963971535.1 Notolepis coatsorum
CCCTGCAAAGTAGGTGAACATCTCCATAGACAAATAGAGCTGGCAGACTGGCTATAAGGATGGATATAAGCGTGGCAGAGAAAGGGTTAATAGCTCCGATAATATAATATATTTTTTGGTAAAAAAAAATGCGGTGTGGGTGAATTGGGATGAAGGGCGTTTGTTTTTACTGTAGGCTCCTCCCGTTTTGCCAGTACTGTGGTACGACTGATAGCGTGTGGTTTAGGAAGAGGGCGTTTTACACAAATCCAGCGCTCCCTTTCTTGGCTGTGACGTAGCCACGTAAGTTTCTGAAGCAGCGTGGATGTAAACAAAGATGGCGTCGGTAGTGTCGGAATAGTTTCAGAGGAAAAAAGTTTGCTTGCTATTTGTAACAAATGCAATGCAGAAGTTCCACGAGGAGGGAAAAGGGCAACAACTTATAATACATCCAACCTAACAAGTCACCTGCAACATCACCACCGCTAGGATGGTGTGTTATTGTGTTAAAAGCTGCTGCAAATCTCGCCCCTTTCATGACTGTGATGCAACCCTCGGTTGAATACGCAGTCACTTATTGCTCCGTAGTAGCCAGGTTAATTTGCACCACCAAGCACTGCTTAAAAGCTAGCGGCTTGAGCCCTTGGGTCATTTCTGTCAAACTTCTTTAATTTAGCAAACGCCTCGTCAATAGGTACAAGCGCCGTGGGTTCCTTTGTAGCTGGCTTTGGATCACAGCAGCTTTAGCTGCTCACGCGTCGTTGTAGGCTTTTAACACACCATCGTAGCGGTGGTGATGTTGCAGGTGACTTGTTAGGTTGGATGTATTATAAGTTATTGACGGATTGTGAATTTTCTGATTCAAATTCTATTTATTTGGAAAAATAAATATGGTCACTTTATCAGTCAAAACTGTTGTCTTGGCTTTGTTTTGTTCATAGTAGTAACGCTCATGTCATGATAAATCTGGGTTAGGTCAAAACTACAGGAATATACATTTAAAAAAAAAATTATAATACAATAAATATCGGTTATTGGTATCGGTATCGGGCTTGAGGAGCATAAAGTTATCAGTATCGTATCGGGGTCAAAAAATCAATATCGTGCACCCCTAATAGAATATTATGATCTGTAATGTCAACTGGATATTAACGTTAGCTTTGTTTTCAATTTATAACGTTAGCTATATGCTAGCTAGCCTATCTATAACGTTAGCTATATTGGCTAGTTTCCCCCAATGATGAACAATGACACGAGTTGTGATATTTAACTAGCTATGTATGTGCATTCACATTCACTAACGTTAAAATAGTGTTATAATAACGTTAAATGTTTGCTCAAATAACGTTAGTTTTAAGTTGGAGAAGGGATGTCGTGACTGACTATTGGCTGCTTGCGTAGACCAGACCTACAGTATATATCCCACAGACGCATCACTCTTAAAGGAGCAGGCAAATCTACTGTTATCACATTTCAGAACGTTGAGGACAAATGGATAGATTATCAAACATGTTTAAAAATAGTTTCGGGACTCCTACGACCTAGAATTGTTGTCTAATCACGATCGCGGGTAAACTTGCATGTCTTAATAATAAAAAAAAATATATACAGGTATATCAAATAAAAAAAAAAGTGAAATTGTTTGAATTTCTTTTTAATGGAAGTGCGTTACCACCGCATCCCGCGGGTGATTAGCCACACACACAACCGCAGTGGGGAAAATGTCATACCTCGACAGGCCTAAAGATAATACTATGACAATCTATGCAGTCTTGTCCCGTCCCGTACGATTTGAGTTAGTCTGGTTGTCATATAGCAAATTTATATAATAATATGATTTCATCACAATATTCAGATTTCCCCAAGGGGATCAATAAAGGAATATCCTTATCATAATATGATCCTGTTGAAAGATGATAAATTATCATATAAAATGATCACCATCATACATGAACTATCTGCACTAGCCATTGCTTGGTGACAGTGACTATATAATTATAATAATATAATGAAGCTATTGCTTGGTGACAGTGACTATAATAATATAATAATATAATAATAATATAATGGAGCCATTGCTTGGTCACAGTAACTATAATAATATAATAATATAATGAAATATGAAATGCACACAGCACACACATTCCACACGCACACACTCACTTTAAACAAACAACACACTGCAGCACCCACTCTCCACACTTTAGAACACCTAAACACACTTTATATTTATTGGTAAAGGATTTGCACTACAACTCGTACACCTTACTGTAAATTGTACCTAAATTGT
>NW_028174811.1:7500-15000 GCF_963971535.1 Notolepis coatsorum
ACACACACACACACACACTCACACACACGCACACACACACACACACACACACACACACACACACACACACACACACACACACAATGTCAGAATAGGCACACACCCTCCACCCTCATGCTGAGCACAGCTGCACTGCTGGGCTGTGTGTTCAGCCCCGCCCTCGTCACTCTCTCCATCCATGACCCACATCCAGTCCTCTGACACGGTGGTGGAGTTGGCTGACGACACACCACTGTAGTGGAACTTCTATCCACCAGTGAGGAGGAGACGCGCTGCAGAGAGGAGCGGTGTCTGGTCCCCCAACAACACAACCATCACTGTGGACTTTCAGAAGATCCAGGCAGACCACGTGTCCCCCCTCTCCACATACATGGTGGGGAGGCGGACAGTGTTAACCAGTTCACTACCACACTACATACAGTTAACCCCTTCACTAACACACTACAGACCGTCTGTAGTGTGGTAGTGCTATAGTTAACCTGCTGTAGTGTGGTAGTGAAATGGTTAACCTTCTGTAGTGTGGTAGTGCAATGGTTAACCTGTTGTAGCGTGGTAGTGAAAGGGTTAACCGTCTGTAGTGTGGTAGTGAAAGGGTTAACCTTATGCAGTGTGGTAGCGAGAGGGTTAACCTTACTGTATGTAGTGTGGTTGTGAAATGGTTAACCCTTTGTTGTGTGGCAGTGAACGGGTTAACCGTGTGTAGGGTGGTAGTGGAAGGGTTAACCCTCTGTAGTGTGGTTGTGAACGGGTTAACCATCTGTTGTGCGGCAGTGAAATGGTTAACCTTCTGTAGTGTGGTAGTGAAATGGTTAACCTGCTTTAGTGTGGCTGTGAACGGGTTAACACTGTCACGCAGCAGGGAGATGGGTTAACCATGTGGTAGTGTGGTAGTGAAAGGGTTAAACACATTCAATTCATGGGAATCCACGTGACAGACGATCTCTCACGGTCCCTTAACCCCTCCCACCTGGTGAGGAAATCCCTAGAAAACTCAAACAGGCCACGCCTCCCTCAGCTTCTAGCAGCCTCTGCAGGAGCAGCACAGAGAGTATCCTCTGCTAGTGTGAAGTACTGTACGCCAGCCGCACTGTCGGGGAGCCGGGAGGACTTTATAAAGGTCCCATGGGTTGCTATTCCTTTCACTATTTCGGCAATGTTACACAATTCCTGTGAGTCTATGGAACACATTTGTAAGTTTTTTTTTATTTTTTTTTATTCATTGTTTTGTATTTCTAATCAAGTACTCTAAGGGCCTGCGTCCACCTGCCTCATATGTATGGCCGCAAGCGACTTTTTTCAATGTATCCCAATGGGGAGGGAGCGTATGCGGCCGCAGAGAGGGAACCCAGGAAATGCGCTGCAGTCGGCTTCTTTTTTCAGCGCCTTTCAGCTTTTTTGTGCGGCCGCACACAGCGTTTAAAGTTGAAACTTTAACTTTTCAGAGCGATGCGCCGAGCGTCTTTGCAGACAACCAATCACAGCCTATCACATCTACCACTCTGTTTGTAACCTGACACCGGAGCTGCCTGCCTGTCTTGGCTGTCTACCCACAAGAGACGGGCCATTGAGATTCGCGACAAAGCACAAATACACTAATAACTACACGAATACACTAATAAAAGATAATAAAAAGCAAAGGGCGAACTGTGGTGTCAGGTAATAACAATATATATATATATATAATTAATATACAATAAAGTATATTAAAATATACTATATGTACAAAACCGCGCCAGTAAAATACGATAAAAGTTATTATTACAAGATGGCTGTCATGTAGTTGTCGCTAGAGTTCTTTCTCTCTCATCATCAGGTATAGGTTGGTGACTGACAGCTCGTTGCCATAGCTACATCGGCTCGCGCTGCGTTTTTTTTTCTCACCGCAATCGCTCCACCCCAGCACTACCGGCGCACTGCCAGCGTTTTTCAGCTGGAAATGTGAGATAGGTGGACGCATGCCCTAAAGCAGCATTTTTCCACTTCAAGATTTCAAGCTGTTTTGGGCTTTGCTCCGCCCATAAGCGCTTTGAGTGACAGTCACCCACAGTCTGCACTGGCAGACAGAGAGACATCGAGAGATTGAGGGGGATACTAATTAATTTCGCCGCGGGAAAAAAAATCCCACGGGACAATGCATTGGCAACTTGTTTCAAATGACAATATATACCCCTGTGAATATTATTGCACGGATCAGAATACGGGCGTACGGCGCATTGGAGCGTAGCCGCGCAATGATACTTTGCAGCAGGTTGACAGTGATATGCGAGTGCTCCCGACTGCATGTGTGTTTCCCCACGCGCGCGCAGTCAGGAGTGTGTGTGTGTGTGGGGTGCTCTGTGTGTGTCCCTCTCTCTATCTCTCTCTCTCCCTCTCTCTCGCTCGCTCGTTCTCTGCTCTCTCTGTCGGCACCCGCGCCACGTCAACCCGTTTGAGGAAGTGTCAGTATTTCCACTCGCTCTGTTGTTGAGCGAATGGTTGAGTGTGGCGACAACCATAGAGGGGGCGTTAGTTCTACACAGACTGAGCTCCCAGACTGAGCTCCCAGACTGAGCTCCTCTGAGCGGTAGCCTCCATCACCCCCACACACCCTCCCCTGAGCTGTAGCCTCCATCACCCCCACACACCCTCCCCTGAGCTGTAGCCTCCATCACCCCCACACACCCTCCCCTGAGCTGTAGCCTCCATCACCCCCACACACACCCTCCCCTGAGCTGTAGCCTCCATCACCCCCACACACACCCTCCCCTGAGCTGTAGCCTCCATCACCCCCACACACCCTCCCCTGAGCTGTAGCCTCCATCACCCCCACACACCCTCCCCTGAGCTGTAGCCTCCATCACCCCCACACACCCTCCCCTGAGCTGTAGCCTCCATCACCCCCACACACCCTCCCCTGAGCTGTAGCCTCCATCACCCCCACACACCCTCCCCTGAGCTGTAGCCTCCATCACCCCCACACACCCTCCCCTGAGCTGTAGCCTCCATCACCCCCACACACCCTCCCCTGAGCTGTAGCCTCCATCACCCCCACACACCCTCCCCTGAGCTGTAGCCTCCATCACCCCCACACACCCTCCCCTGAGCTGTAGCCTCCATCACCCCCCCACACACACCCTCCCCTGAGCTGTAGCCTCCATCACCCCCACACACCCTCCCCTGAGCTGTAGCCTCCATCACCCCCACACTCCCTCCCTGTTGAGGACTGAAGTTAGACTCTTCCATCCATCTGTGCCAGAACGAGACAATCTGGGACCTCCCAGATTGAGGCCGGCACTTACTGTATTTGATCAGATCCGACGCCTCCTCTGTCACTGTTATAATCTGTCAATAAATTTTTTGTTTTATTTACCTTTAAATTTACTCGTAGTAGACTTTGTGCTCAATGCCGCGATCGAAATTGGAGAAACGCCAACCAGGTCACACACAGTGACGCCAGTCACCTGCAGTGATTTAGAAGAATCAACAGGCTGGCGACAGGTCATGGATTATCAACACAGGTCTGTTGAGACCCTGGGGATAACATTAGGGAGCAGGGAGGAAGAGACTGCATGGTGGCTCCATCCATGGCCTGTTTCAGACAAATTAACAGAAAGGTACGCAGTATGATTGAGGACGAGGAGTAGGCTAAGCTATGACATAGGTGTGTGTGTGTGTGTGTGTGTGTGTGTGTGTGTGTGTGTGTGTGTGTGTGTGTGTGTGTGTGTGCGTGCGTGGATGTTGTGTTTTTAGTTAGGAACTAAATAACTATTGAAAACTACAGGTTATGTTATGCTGGCAACACCCTCTCAAGAGAACCCCAGTGTAAGCTGGTCAGTGTAAGGCTGACCGCAACACTGGCTGCAAAGTTAGAAGTGAAAGTGTCCACTGATGATACACAGTGATGCATCGTGTTACAGTAGCCGGCACAGCAACGCCTTGCAGAATAAGTGTTGAGTCATTCTAAAGTGTGGTTCCCTAGATTGAAAATCTGTTTGGGCCAAAACCCTCTCTACAGTATATCCCTATCTACAGTATAACCCTACAGTATATCTCCAGTATATCCATATCTCCAGTATATCCCTATCTCCAGTATATCCCTATCTACAGTATATCTACATTATATCTACAGTATATTTACAGTATATTTACAGTATCTCTACAGTATATATACAGTATATCTACAGTATATCTACATTATATCTACAGTATAACTACAGTATATCTACAGTATATCTTCATTATATCTACAGAACGAGCAAGAGCGTGTGTATTGTATTGTGTTGTATTGTATTGTAATTAATCTGTGTATATCTTTAATCTTTAATCTACATCTATTTTAATTTTAAAAACCGGGCTATCATGATTGTTAGTATTATGTCGGTAATAGCCCTGTGATTTATAGTGGATTTCTACTGTAAATGTTTGTATGTCATGTCAAAAAAAAGAAAAAAAATTTGTTCACAAAAAATTATATCTACAGTATATATACAGTATATCTCTCTACAGTATGTCTACAGTATCTCTACAGTATCTCTACAGTATATCTACAGTATATCTCTAAACACAGGGAATATATCCTTTCTCAGCCTGTACTCAGATACACGCAGCACTGCACTTTAACATAATGACAATCCGCCCCAAAATAGAATTCACATTAGGCCTATGTTATTTACAGTATTTACTATAGTACCGCTCAGCTTAGTCTTGTGAATAATATGGACTCTATGTCTCTCCTTAAACAGTAACGGCAACAATTAATCAAGCAATCACGCAATCAAGCAATCAATCAATCAATAAATCAAGCTGTATTATGCTGAGTTACAATGCAATGGTTTGAGTTATTTCCTTTCCTTCATGAGGGACATTGCAGTGTGTTGCATAGTGTTGCACTATGTGTGTTTAATCATAGCCCAGTATTACTGTGTGGTTATTAACACACATAACAGCAGATAACGGCTTATATCACTATCCAGATTATAATTATTATCATCATTTTGATTGTGATTTGAACTGGTTCCATTGTGTTTCACTGCATGATGGAACACATCCTAGTTCACTGATCTGAAGAGACCATCACCACAGTGGTGAACAGAGCAGCCTAAACAGAAGTGCATCAGACCAACACTGGGCCACTGACTGCAGGACTGAGTGCAGAGCTGAGGCAAACTTCCACTTCAAACATCGTTTTCATCATTAATAGTTCATTATGATTGCATGCCTAAAGGTGCTTGAATAAAACTTAAAAGAGTAGAAATTAATTGGATGCTTTTTCTTTCTTTCTTGCTTTCTTTTTAAATCTGCATAAATGTGCACCAGAAGTGATATTTGGCTTGTTGAGTGCAGCTTCTTCATAACAAACTCAAATGCCTTTCTGGCTTACAAATAAACAGTTTGCAGTTAAATTGTCATCTTAATAATAATTATGCTTATTTCCAAGCAGGGAGCCGCTGTGAATGAGGTGAATATGAGCTCATTTCCAGATGGACCATGTTTTTATTTTTTTTAATCAGCCCAATTAGGCAGCAAATAATCAACACTGCTTGCAAGAGTTGGCAAGACAATATCTATCAAGGGAAAGTAAGCATAAGTACTTTAATTAAAATGTTCACACTTATTTCTCAACAAATATGGGTTGGATTTGTTGAGAAATAAGCGTGCATTTTTCAAGTACTTATGATAACCATTTTTCCATGCATTTCTTTATGCCCATAGTCCCTTCTGATGCATTTTTAAATGTGTGTTAATATAAATATGTGTTAAGCCTATAATGGGATTAATGAGTTCAAAAATATAGATTGATATACCTACTATTTACTATACATCTTCAAGGCTCACAATGCCTCAAAATGTATTTGACTTGATTTATGATTACATACGATCTAGAATAATTCCAATAATTAAATGCATGGTAAATATGTTTAGTAAACTACAGTAATTACAAGTTCTGCAAATGTAAACAAATGTCTGTCCTGAAACTGCATCGGGCACCTCTAAGCGTGTCAATTTCCCGCTCTAATGCACTGCGTTCACAAATAACAGCGTTCCACCCGGCAGAAATTAAAAGCAGCGCGTCGGGGGGTATTTCACACTGTGGGATTAGGCACTTAGCCAGATAACCTTCCACAGTACCACTGAATGACTTGTGATGTTTCATTCACAATTAACAACATGTAACAGTCAATGATTATGACCGAATCACATGCCTGAACCGAATACGCCTTCATCTCCTCCCGACTGCTGCAACTCACTCCTCTATGGCATCAGTGTTATAGCTCCATCAATACTAGACTCCAACTGGTCCAGAACACATCTGTCCTGACTAAGCCACAGTAAATCCTGCAACCACAGCACCTCAGTCCTAAAAGACCTCCACTGGCTTCCTGTCTCCCACCAGATCAACTACAACATCCTGGTCTTCACCTACTAGACCCTCCATATCTCACTGACCTCCTCTCCCCCTACCAACCCGCTCAGTCTCTCAGATCCACCTCAGCCTGCCTCCTCTCCTCCTACCAACCCTCTCTGTCTCTCAGATCCACCTCAGCCTGCCTCCTCTCCCCCTACCAACCCTCTCAGTCTCTCAGATCCACCTCAGCCTGCCTCCTCTCCTCCTACCAACCCTCTCTGTCTCTCAGATCCACCTCAGCCTCCTCTCCTCTCCCCCTACCAACCCTCTCAGTCTCTCAGATCCACCTCAGCCTGCCTCCTCTCCTCCTACCAACCCTCTCTGTCTCTCAGATCCACCTCAGCCTGCCTCCTCTCCTCCTACCAACCCTCTCTGTCTCTCAGATCCACATCAGCCTGCCTCCTCTCCTCCTACCAACCCTCTCTGTCTCTCAGATCCACCTCAGCCTGCCTCCTCTCCTCCTACCAACCCTCTCTGTCTCTCAGATCCACCTCAGCCAGCCTCCTCTCCTCCTACCAACCCTCTCAGTCTCTCAGATCCACCTCAGCCAGCCTCCTCTCCTCCTACCAACCCTCCCTGTCTCTCAGATCCACCTCAGCCTCTCTCCTCTCCTCCTACCAACCCTCTCTGTCTCTCAGATCCACCTCAGCCTGCCTCCTCTCCTCCTACCAACCCTCTCCGTCTATCAGATCCACCTCAGCCTGCCTCCTCTCCTCCTACCAACCCTCTCTGTCCCTCAGATCCACCTCAGCCTGCCTCCTCTCCTCCTACCAACCCTCTCTGTCTCTCAGACCCACCTCAGCCTGCCTCCTCTCCTCCTACCAACCCTCTCAGTCTCTCAGATCCACCTCAGCCTGCCTCCTCTCCTCCTACCAACCCTCTCTGTCTCTCAGATCCACCTCAGCCTGCCTCCTCTCCTCCTACCAACCCTCTATGTCTCTCAGATCCACCTCAGCCTGCCTCCTCTCCTCCTACCAACCCTCTCTGTCTCTCAGATCCACCTCAGCCTGCCTCCTCTCCTCCTACCAACCCTCTCTGTCCCTCAGATCCACCTCAGCCAGCCTCCTCTCCTCCTACCAACCCTCTCTGTCCCTCAGATCCACCTCAGCCTGCCT
>NW_028174810.1:0-10000 GCF_963971535.1 Notolepis coatsorum
TTTCCCTGTTGGGAGTAATGGGGATACATTGTTAAAGACTGAGGAAGTGTGGGGAATGGTTGGGAATGGATTCATCCCAGCAGGCAGTTTTATTGGACTTTATGGAGAGAGGGGAGTGTGTTAGGACTGCCATTAACTGGCTTGTAAAATTGATTGTACTGGCAGAACAGCTACATGTAGCTATTGCGCTATAAGAGTCATTCTGCATCTATCCTGCATTAGTACTACAGTGGTAGCCATGGTAGAAGTCCTCCATCCTGCATTAGTACTACAGTGGTAGCCATGGTAGAAGTCCTCCATCCTGCATTAGTACTACAGTGGTAGCCATGGTAGAAGTCCTCCATCCTGCATTAGTACTACAGTGGTAGCCATGGTAGAAGTCCTCCATCCTGCATTAGTACTACAGTGGTAGCCATGGTAGAAGTCCTCCATCCTGCATTAGTACTACAGTGGTAGCCATGTAGAAGTCCTCCATCCTGCATTAGTACTACAGTGGTAGCCATGGTAGAAGTCCTCCAGCCTGCATCTTGGAACTTCCTTAGGTGCCTGAGGAAGTAGAGGCGTTGCCGTGCCTTCTTCACAACACTGTCAATGTGTGTGGTCCTTGTCAAGTCTTCGGATATGTGGACTCCGAGATACTTAAAACTGTTCACTCTCTCAACCGGTGCCCCGTCGATGCTGAGGGCTGTAGTCCCTGACCCCCGTCCTCCTAAAGTCCACAATCATCTCCTACATCACAATGATGATTACCAAGCTAACTTACTGTACACAGTAGGGCTGGGCAATTAATAGAAACAAAATCGCGATCTCGATTCATAGACCTATGCAATCTCATTTCTAAGTTATGATGATTTCTTTTTATAAAAATAAAAAGTTATTCAATTAAATGTTGTGGTCTTGGTATTCACTGACGTTTGGGAAGTATTTCGACATGCACATGGGTATCTTAGTGGTGTACTGTATCTTGTAGACCAGGCCCATTGCAAGTTGCTGTACTCTGTCGTCTACTCTAAGCCATCCTAAGTTGTCAAAATGGGCATGGGTGAGGTGGGTTCTAGGAGTAAGGTCAAGCAGTAGTCTGACCAGTTTGTTTTATGATGTTTGTAATCTTGTTTTTAGTGCCTTTGAGGTGCTTTGGTACCATGAGGTGCAAGCATAGTCGTAGTACCCTTGAATGAGTGCTCCTGTTAGAGTCTTCAAGGTATTCTTGTTTACCAGAGAGGAGATCCGGTACAGGAATCTAGTTTGTTGGTTGACTTAGTTTTATTACATTGGATCCCATTTTGTCACAGGAAAGATTTGCCTCTAGGATGGAACCCAGGTAGGTAATTTCATCTTTCTTTTCCTTGTCACCTTCACCTAATATGTTTTGATCTGGTCAGGTGCGCTGTCACCTAATATGTTTTGATCTGGTCAGGTGCGCTGTCACCTAATATGTTTTGATCTGGTCAGGTGCGCTGGCACCTAATATGTTTTGATCTGGTCAGGTGCGCTGTCACCTAATATGTTTTTGATCTGGTCAGGTGCGCTGACACCTAATATGTTTTGATCTGGTCAGGTGCGTTGGCACCTAATATGTTTTGATCTGGTCAGGTGCGCTGTCACCTAATATGTTTTGATCTGGTCAGGTGCGCTGTCACCTAATATGTTTTGATCTGTGTCTGGTTAGGTGTGCCGTCACGCGTCACCTAATATGTTTTCATCTGTCTGGTCAGGTGTGCCGTCACCGAATATGTAATCTTTTGCATCTGAGTCTGGTCAGGTGCGCCGTCACCGAATATGTAATTTTTTGCATCTGTGTCTGGTCAGGTGCGCCGTCACCTAATGGTAATATGTTTTCATCTGTGTCCACTGACCACTGACATACACAGTGGGGGATGTTTTAAAAATATAATTTAATATATAATATAATATAATAATTTGTGCTTCACCAAAAAATTTGATCAGCAGCCGCCACTGCTACCAAAGGGTTAACCCTTTCACGGCGACAATACAGAGGTTAACCCTTTCACTGCCACACGACAAAGGGTTAACCCTTTCACAAACACACTACAGAAGGTTAACCCTTTCACTACCACACTGCCAAAGGGTTGACCTTTTCACTGGACAATACAGAAGGTTAACCCTTTCACTGCCACACGACAAAGGGTTAACCTTTCACAACCACACTACAGAAGGTTAACCCTTTCACTGCCACACGACAAAGGGTTAACCCTTTCACAACCACACTACAGAAGGTTAACCCTTTCACTACCACACTACAGGCGGTTAACCTTCTGTAGTGTGGTAGTGAAAGGGTTCAAACAACCAATAGAAAACTATTTAATACCCTTTAAGTGTTGAAGTCAGTCTCACGTCACAAACACATTTGTTGCTTGTCGTGGACTTTGACTCTTCCAACCACTGTACCGGTATGCTCTCTAACAGAACCACCTATACAAACAGAACCTAACAGAACCACCTAACAAACAGAACCTAACAGAACCACCTATACAAACAGAACCTAACAGAACCACCTATACAAACAGAACCTAACAGAACCACCTATACAAACAGAACCTAACAGAACCACCTATACAAACAGAACCTGGGGAACAATAGGAACACTAACACTAACATGACACGGTCCACCCCGGAGGCTGCTTCTTACAGCTGCTTCTTACAGCTGCTTTCTGACTGCATGTGGTTCATTTTCAGGCTAGGTTGCTAGTATTTGTTGTTTGTGTGTGTGTGTGTGTGTGTGTGTGTGTGTGTGTGTGTGTGTGTGTGTGTGTGTGTGTGTGTGTGTGTGTGTGGGTGTGTGTGTGTGTGTGTTTGGGGGGGGGTTAAGGGACTCTTTTTAGTGGCAGCCAGATCTACTCTCCATATCGTAGCGCTGCTGATTACTGGACGACTGTTATCAACTCACTAGATCTGACTGCTGCTGGAGAGAAGACTTCAAACAAGCCCACAGAGAGAGAGAGAGAGAGGAGAGAGAGAGGAGAGAGAGGAGAGAGAGAGGAGAGAGAGAGAGAGAGAGAGAGAGAGAGAGAGAGAGAGAGAGAGAGAGAGAGGAGAGAGAGGAGAGAGAGAGAGAGAGAGAGGGAGAGAGAGAGAGAGAGAGAGAGAGGAGAGAGAAGAGAGAGGAGAGGAGAGAGAGAGAGAGAGGGTGAGAGACATAAGACATAGGGAGAGGGAGAGGAGAGAGACATAAGCCATGGGGAGAGAGAGATGGAGAGGGAGAGAGAGAGAGAGAGAGAGAGAGAGAGAGAGGAGAGAGAGAGAGAGAGAGAGAGAGAGAGAGAGAGAGCGAGAGAGAGTCGAGAGAGAGAGAGAGAGAGAGAGAGATAATAGGAACAGCAGGTAGTCCACATGGTGGTGGTGGTGATGATGATTCTGATGTAATGATGATTATGATGATGAGGGAGGTTGTTTGAAAGGGAATTCCCAGCAGTTAAACCAAAGGAAAAAAGCTTCTTCAAGCACTTGAGATTCTGAGGAAACACTGATATCCACTTCTCCTTCCTTAGCATTATATAGCTGGAGGTGGTGTAGTGGCCTCCTCTCTTTATAATTGTAGCATTAGGGTGGTGTAGTGGCCTCCTCTCTTTATAATTGTAGCATTAGGGTGGTGTAGTGGCCTCCTCTCTTTATAATTGTAGCATTAGGGTGGTGTAGTGGCCTCCTCTCTTTATAATTGTAGCATTAGGGTGGTGTAGTGGCGCCTCTCTTTATAATTGTAGCATTAGGGTGGTGTAGTGGCCTCCTCTCTTTATAATTGTAGCATTAGGGTGGTGTAGTGGCCTCCTCTCTTTATAATTGTAGCATTAGGGTGGTGTAGTGGCCTCCTCTCTTTATAATTGTAGCATTAGGGTGGTGTAGTGGCCTCCTCTCTTTATATTGTAGCATTAGGGTGGTGTAGTGGCCTCCTCTCTTTATAGGGTGGTGTAGTGGCCTCCTCTCTTTATAATTGTAGCATTAGGGTGGTGTAGTGGCCTCCTCTCTTTATAGGGTGGTGTAGTGGCCTCCTCTCTTTATAATTGTAGCATTAGGGTGGTGTAGTGGCCTCCTCTCTTTGTAATTGTTGCATTAGGGTGGTGTATCATCCTCTCTTTATAATTGTAGCATTAGGGTGGTGTAGTGGCCTCCTCTCTTTATAATTGTAGCATTAGGGTGGTGTAGTGGCCTCCTCTCTTTATAGGGTGGTGTAGTGGCCTCCTCTCTTTATAATTGTAGCATTAGGGTGGTGTAGTGGCCTCCTCTCTTTGTAATTGTTGCATTAGGGTGGTGTATCATCCTCTCTTTATAATTGTATCATTAGGGTGGTGTAGTGTACCAGGAGGAACAGCTGGTATTCAGGGGCCACTTGGGCAGTTGGAAATATTTCTGAGCCCCACCCACCTAACCTGGTCCCCACCTAGATGTAGGCTAGAATAGATTTTAGGCTACCAACATGCCATTTCCTCTACTACTAACAAGACAAGATTAACACAACAAGACACAATTATAGTTGTATACTTTATTTGAAAATGAACAAAAGCTTGGCAAATGATCCTGTGCCACTGTGAATAATTAGGCCTAATTACAAATGTAGTTGTAGGCCTACAGTATGACAGGAGATTTATTTTCATTTAAATAATAATAATTTGCCTAATAATTTACGTATTTAGGCTTCTGAATGTGATCTGTATAAAGAATAACACACGGCAGTCAGTTCATTTTTGTTGACATTGGCGTTTATCAGTTTTTGGTAGGCTAAATTAATATTATTCTTCATAATTTTTCACGCCCCACCTGCAATAACTCTGCACCCCACTAGGGGGTTGCGTCCCACACTTTGGGAACCACTGATTTAGAGAGTAACTTCCTTCACACAGGGATGCATTATGTCTTCTACATTTACATTTGTCCTTTTAGCTGAACGCTTTTATCCAAAGCGACTAACAAGTTCTGTACGACGAGTCAGCAGGAAGGGTACAACTCTATTAGCTGAGTAACAATGTTCATCAGACAGTGTTGAACCTTGAGTGCTGCAGTGTTGAGTGCATCGTAGTAAAGACATTATTATGGCGTTTCTCCAATGCATGGTACCTACTCGACTAGACTCTACTCTACTCAGCCTTTTCGGTTTTGGGTAATGGGTACTTTCTTCAGTACCTGCTTTGTCAAGGTTCCAAGCGAGTGGAACGGGTACCAAAAAGTGACCTGAAACGCGTTCAGGTGGCGTAGCGGAGATTGCGCTCGTCACCAATGCAAGAGGCTGCGGTCTCGACTCCCGGAGTCAGCATTGCCTCTGGCTTGGGCTGATCGCTATACTAACCCGTTTGGCTGGGTTAGGGGGAGGGAAGTCACGGGTGGGGATCTGGCGTTGTGGACAGCGACGCCTACAGGTCAGGTCTGGGCGCTTGCTCAGCGGAGGCAGGACTTGATGAAGGCAGCGTGACCTCCCACGCGTTACACTTCACCAATGAGAGTCCTCGCTGCCAGGTGAAAAGAGAGCCACTGGCTGTCGCCGCGCGTATCGGAGGAAGCGTGCGGATTACTTCAGGGTTCCCTTGTACCGACCAGTTGGAGAACATGCGCACAACAAACAGGTAGGGGAGGGGGGGAATTGGCACAACGACTAAATTGGGACGGGGAGAAAAACAGAGACAAATCTGAGACAGAGGTTAAAAATTAAATAAAATAAAAAAGTGACCTGAAACACTGATTGGTCAGAAGAGAGAATCATCACTATGTCATAATGTCACTACACGGGGGTGTCCTGCACAAAAACACAAACCCACCATCTATAAATAGCCTCGCGAATACTAATCATTACCATTCATTATTTGTTTGCAGCGAGAACAAAGTGCAATAAACAAAAAAGATACATTCACAGTGTATTATACCTCATTTGTCGATGAAACAAAACCTACAGCAACACAATTTACCACCAAGAACAAAGAGTTTAGTCTCACAAAATGATCGCTCATTGTGTTAGCTATTGGGCTAATGTGACTGGAATTTCCCATTATAACCGCTAGCATTGCGGCTAATGTACATTAGCTAATAAGGCACTGGTTTCATAGCTATAGTAACTTTTTCGCACCTACTCCCCAACTCCCATGGAGTCTCTCTGGATTGTCCAGAGATCTAGGTTTATCAATCTGCGCATGCAGAGTTGGGGAGTAGGTGCAAAAAAGTGACTATACCTCGGCCGAGAAAGTGCCGATCGACTTGGGATCAGTCTCTCCGTGTTCAGGAGACTCAGGCGTATAAGAAAGTATATTGGATCATGTCTCCAGCACCCCCACAGCCATAGCTACAACGACTTAATGTCAAGGCTCTCATCCATATTCATTCTTTTTCTCCCCCCGCTGTCTCTCCCATGAGCTCAATGTAATGCAGAAGTGCAGTGTTCTATGGCTACCAGCTACACTGCCGGGGGGGGTACTACCTGCAGTGGAAAACAAATGAAGTACCAGGTACCAATAGCGAGTAGAGTCGAGTCGAGTAGGTACCATGCAGTGGAAAAGCGGCATTAGTATAGTAGGAAGAATGCATGATAGTAGAGGACAATAAGAAGGTTAGTGTTTTTATTATTATAAAAAAAAAGAAATTTGGATATTGATTGAAGAAGTGTGTTTTTAGTCGATGGCGAAATATTGGTTGGGTTTCGGCTCCTGACTGTGGTGGGAAGTTCGTTCCACCATTGTGGAGCGAGGATCGAGAATTTACTTCATTGTATGATTTATTATGCTTATGTCTTCTACTTCATTGTATGATTTATTATGCTTATGTCTTCTACTTCATTGTATGATTTATTATGCTTATGTCTTCTACTTCATTGTATGATTTATTATGCTCATGTCTTCTACTTCATTGTATGATTCATTATGCTTATGTCTTCTACTTCATTGTATGATTTATTATGCTCATGAACTTCTACTACATTGTATGATTTATTACATAAATCATACAATTACACAATGATACAATATGCAGGGAGTTGTAAAACATATTTTATTCTTTAATTACAAAGAAACCACAAAGTATGTAAGTACAGTAAATTACTCAGTAAATAGAGAGTAACAACAGGGGGCTGGATTATGAAGCTTACAGAATTATCCCGTTCTTAAGTACAGGTCTTGCTTTCATCTGTATCTACATTTAAGTACCAATAGGAAATAGTAAATATGTTATATGTACATATTCATACGAGAAAGTTACACTGTAAGTTACTGGAAAGTATCGGATAAAGATACTATGTACTCTCATTGTTGTCAAACCAAATATAGTATTCTTTTGTTAAGAATGTGATGTCCAGACAGGCGCTTCCGATGTTACTTGCAAGTTTTATTACCAGAAGCAAACAATGGCTGCTTCTTAAAAACACTTGTTGTATCTTCAAAAACACTGGTTGTTTACAATAGTTCAAGATCTGAATCTGCATTCAAACTAGTCTAACAAAATGTCCGCTGGTCTAATCAACAAGAGTCTTCTGTGTCCACTTCTTTGGCAACATGAATATAACTTGTTCTTCATCGAGGAGGCAGTCCTGTTCTACATCTTCTTCGTATTCATCATCTTCTCTTTCATCTCTCTCCTAGTGTCTGCTGGCCCTGTATTTATAGCAGGCCTGGGTCCAGCTGATGACATCACCGCTAGTGACATCATAACAGGTTCTCCTCCAATCCCCAAACAGTTCGTTTTCAGTTTGAAAATGTAGGCGTGTATTACGTAACCATTGACTACAGGAAGGCTCGTTAACTTGTCAATGTTACACAATAAGGAGACGGCAGCCAAAGTATCTAAATAAAGAATATTTTAATTAATAGTTACCATGGTTTTTGTAACTGAAAGGAACCTCAAATAATAGACAGACAAACACAGGACTATAACAGACAGGATCAGCACCAGACGGAAGGGATGACAGACTACTTATACACAAGGGAATGACGAGACAACACACACCTGGGGTAATGGTAATTGTGTACACCTGGGGGGAAAACAATAGGGACTACACACCATGACAAAGGACTACATCTAGACATGACAACTCACATTAGGAGCGCCTGATCAGGGCACAGACATACCCCCACATAACACCCCCCCCCCTCAAATTTATGGCCATAACCCCAAAGTTGTATATAATATGTATACAATAATATAATATTGTATATTATATGGTAACTCAGAACATTGTACATATGTCTATACCGAACACTGTGACCTCATTTTCTTCTTCTAAATTACATGCTATACTATGTTATTTGATACTATCTTGTCTAGCACAGTCTCTGGAGCGTAACAGTAAGAAGCATTTTGTATGAAAGTATTCTGTACTTCTGTATGACAACTATTAAAGAAACTTGAAACTTGAACTTGAAAGTAAAAATGGGGAAATGGACATAAACAAGAAAAACCGTACCTAAATAACTAAAGGGGAAGAAAAAAAAAAAAAATATAGCGGTTTATAAGTGGGGAACCCTGATGTAAACAAGACGAAAAGTCGCCCTCCGGTCCGCATCCCCCCAAACAACTGTGCATATTGAGCTGCCCCGCATTGCACCCTGCAATCCATCAATAAAGTCCCCGATCAACCAGGTACGGAGAATGGACAGCCTCAGCCTTACTCCTCACCACTCCCGACTCCTGGAACACAGAGCAAAATCAACAAAAAGCAAAAACAAAACAACAACAGCAACACCTCTCACACAACCCCCCCCCCCAGAAACACAGCCCCAAACCCACACCCCCCCATTGACTACAGTCGTGACAACGCGTCGGCCAACACATTGTCCTTGCCCTTGACATGCACCACCTCCACATCAAAGGCTTGCAGAAAGAGGCTCCAGCGCATCAGCCGCTGGTTCGAATTCTGCATCCTACCTATAAAGACCAATGGGTTGTGGTCCGTGTAAATTTTAATAGGTGATTGAGAGGAGCCAACATACACCTCAAAATGGGAGAGGGCCAGAATCAAGGCCAATGCCTCCTTCTCAATGGTCGAGTAACGCCTCTGGTGTATATTAAACTTCCGGGAGAAGTACGACACCGAGTGCTCAATACCTCCGTCATCGTCCTGCAGAAGCACTGCGCCAGCGCCCAACTCGCTAGGATCCACCGCCAGTTTAAAAGGCCTCGTGAACACAGGCGCCGCAAGTACAGGGGCACTGACCAGAATGGACTTCAACTGTTGAAACGCGAAGGAACACCTAGGCGTCCACTGAAACGGGATCTTCGGGCTCAACAGATCTGTAAGGGGAGAGGCTACCGCCGAAAAGTTCCTACAAAACCCCCTATAATACCCCGTCATCCCCAGAAAGCACCGGAGATCCCGACGTGTAGCTGGCTCTGGGAAACCAAGTATAGCCTCCACCTTAGAATGGACAGGGCGGACCTCCCCCGGCCCCACTACCTTGCCAAGATAGGTGACGGTCGCCCTGCCAAACTCGCACTTGGCCAGATTCATGGTCAAGTTCGCCCCAACAAGCCGTCCAAACACCTCCCGCAAACTAGCTATGTGCCCCTCCCAATCGTCAGAGTAAATGACGAGGTCGTCGAGGTAGGCCGCACAACAAGCCACTCCCGACAGCACCTGGTTGACCAACCTCTGGAAGGTCGCAGGCGCGTTGCGCATCCCAAACGGCATCACCGTGTATTGCAGGAAACTGTCAGGTGTCACGAATGCAGAAATCAGTTTAGCCCGGTTCGTAAGTGGCACCTGCCAGTACCCTTTAAGCAAATCCAACTTAGTTACAAAAGACGCGCCCCCCACCCTGTCAACACAGTCCTCCATCCTGGGCAACGGGAAACTATCTGGTCTAGTCACATTATTTACCCGACGAAAATCAGTGTGGATCCAGCCCAGCGGCCATCACCAATGCTTGCTCCTAGTCGTTTGGCCGAGCCCCCATATTACGTAACCATTGACTACAGGAAGGCTCGTTAACTTGTCAATGTTACACAATAAGGAGACGGCAGCCAAAGTATCTAAATAAAGAATATTTTAATTAATAGTTACCATGGTTTTTGT
>NW_028174809.1:5000-36570 GCF_963971535.1 Notolepis coatsorum
TAGCCAATGTACAATCAATAGACAATAAACTGGATGACATCCGAGCAAGGATTCAATATCAAAGAGACGTTAGGGACTGCAATGTCCTTTGCTTCACCGAAACATGGCTCACACCGGAGGTTCCAGATCACGCAATTCAACCAGCGGATCACTTCTTTATCCATAGAAAGGATCGGACATCATCAGAGTCCGGTAAACAACGTGGAGGAGGTATTGCCTTCATGTTTAACAAAAATTGGAGTGATCCAACGAACGTGAAGGAATTATCCAACCACTGCTCCCCAGAACTGGAATATATAACCATCAAGTGTCGTCCTTTCTTCCTCCCGAGGGAGTTAACGGCGATCGTCCTGGTCGGAGTGTATATTCCACCGCAAGCCAGCAACAAGGTTGCGCTCTCCAGACTACACGACGAGGTAAATAGAATACAAGTGGCTAACGTTAACGCCGCCATTTTAGTACTGGGAGATTTCAATAGCGCCAATCTGAGAAAGGTATTGCCCGACTTCTATCAGCATGTGACTTGCAACACCAGAGGCGGTAACATCCTAGATCACTGTTACACGCAATTTAAAGGTGGCTACAAGGCTCATTCTGATAGTGGCTTTGGCAAGTCAGATCACGCATCCATTTTCCTTTCACCAAAGTACAGACAGAGAATTAAAAGTACTCCCGTAGTCTCGCGAGAGGTGCAGAAATGGGATCTGACGTCAGAAGAGACGATCCGGTCAGTGTTTCACCACACAGACTGGATTGTGTTCCGCGACACAGATAACATTAATGCCTACACGGAGACAGTGCTGGACTATGTCTGTACTAGGGTGAAAGAAACAATCCCCACTACCAAAATGAAAGTTTACCCAAATCAAAAACCCTGGGTAGACAAATCCGTCCGTGAAGCTCTGAGAGAGCGCACCAAAGCATACAATGACGGCCTAGTGGCAGGCAACATGAATGACCACAAGGTGGCGCGACACAACGTAAGGAGGACAGTGTCAGAGGCCAAACGGCGCTACAGGGATAAAATTGAACTCCAGTTTGAACAAGCTGACTCTAGAGCTATGTGGCAGGGGCTCAAAACGATGACAGACTACAAAGGCGCCTCCCTCAAACTGAACAGTGACATCTCCTTAGCAAACGACCTCAATACCTTCTATGCGAGGTTTGATGCTGGTAATAACAACACCAGCTCACAAGCCTCGGCAATGGGGGGGGGGGGGTCGGCTGCTGATGGAGGCGCAGTGTTCAGGGTAACAGAGCATGAGGTGAGGCGGACCTTTAAAAAAGTGAATATCAGGAAGGCAGCAGGTCCGGACGGCATCCCCGGCCGCGTCCTAAAAGTCTGTGCCGACCAACTGGCCCCAGTATTCACTGACATATTTAACCTGTCCTTAGAACAGGCTGTCATCCCCACCTGCCTGAAGAAGTCCACTATTATCCCTGTACCCAAAAAATCCAAGCCTGCTTGCCTCAACGACTACCGCCCTGTAGCTCTCACCTCCATAGCCATGAAGTGCTTTGAGAAGCTAGTAAAGGGCTACATCTGCTCCTCCCTCCCCATCAACATGGACCCCCTGCAATTTGCATACCGCCCCAACAGGTCCACGGAGGACGCCATATCCCATGTGCTGCACACAGCAGCATCACACCTGGACAAGAGGCAGGGGAACTATGTGAGAATGCTATTCATCGACTACAGCTCGGCATTCAATACCATAGTCCCCTCCATACTCATAGCCAAGCTCAGGGACCTGGGCTTGGGCTATGACCTCTGCCAGTGGGTCTTGGACTTCCTGACTGGCAGACCCCAGGTGGTGAGAGCAGGCAACTGCACCTCCTCATCCATCACCCTCAACATAGGGGCCCCCCAGGGCTGTGTTCTGAGTCCCCTCCTCTACTCCCTGTACACACACGACTGTGTGGCTCAGCGGAGTAGCAATACAATCGTCAAATTTGCTGACGACACAGTGGTGGTGGGCCTGATCTCTGCCAACGACGAGAGGGCCTACCTGGAAGAGGTCAAGGTCCTGGCGGGATGGTGCCAGGAAAACAGCCTCTCCCTGAACGTCAGCAAAACAAAGGAGATGATTGTGGACTTCAGGAGGTCGGGGGTCAAGGACTACAGCCCCCTCAGCATCGACGGGGCACCGGTTGAGAGTCAACAGCTTCAAGTACCTCGGAGCCTACATATCCGAGGACTTGACATGGACCACACACATTAACAGTGTGGTGAAGAAGGCACGACAACGCCTCTACTTCCTCAGGCGCCTAAGGAAGTTCCAAGTCAGCCAGAAGATCCTTAAGAACTTCTACTCATGTACAATAGAGAGCATCTTGACCGGCAACATCACCTCCTGGTTTGGGAATAGCACTGCAAAAGACCAAAGCAGACTACAAAGAGTGACACGTTCAGCCGAACGCACAATTGGAGGGGGGCTCCCCACCCTCCAGAACATTTACTACAAGCGTTGCAAGGGCAAGGCTAAGAGAATCATTAAAGACTCCAGTCACCCGAACAACTGCCTCTTCGAACTGCTGCGGTCAGGCAAGCGATACAGGAGTCTCAAGGCGAGCACAGAAAGACTCAGAAGTAGCTTCTATCCCCAGGCCATCAGGCTGCTAAACGAACAATGAATGAACACTACACAACAACAACCACCAAACGCACATAGCACACACATCCACACGCACACACCCACTTTAAACAAACACACTGTAGCACCCACTCCACACACTTTATAGCACACACCCACTTTAAACAAACACACTGTAGCACCCACTCCCCACACTTTATATTTATGGATGAAGGATTGCACTACAACTCGTACACCTTACTGTAAATTGTACCTAAAATTGTACCTCATCCCATTTCTGCTTTGCACTAGATAGTACTGTACATTAGTACACTGCATAGTATTGTGTATTGTATATTATATGGTAACTCAGAACATTGTACATATGTCTATACCGAACACTGTGACCTCTTTTTCTTCTTCTAAATTCATGCTATATTATGTTATTATGTTATTTGATACTATCTTGTCTAGCACAGTCTCTGGAGCGTAACAGTAAGAAGCATTTTGTATGAAAGTATTCTGTACTTCTGTATGACAACTATTAAAGAACTTGAACTTGGTTGGTAGTATAGGTGTATTGGCTGGTGGGTAGTATAGGTGTATTGGCTGGTCGGTAGTATAGGTGTATTGGCTGGTCGATAGTATAGGTGTATTGGCTGGTTGGTAGTATAGGTGTATTGGCTGGTCGGTAGTATAGGTGTATTGGCTGGTCGGTAGTATAGGTGTATTGGCTGGTCGGTAGTATAGGTGTATTGGCTGGTCGGTAGTATAGGTGTATTGGCTGGTCGGTAGTATAGGTGTATCGGCTGGTTGGTAGTATAGGTGTATTGGCTGGTCGGTAGTATAGGTGTATTGGCTGGTCGGTAGTATAGGTGTATTGGCTGGTGGGTAGTATAGGTGTATCGGCTGGTCGGTAGTATAGGTGTATTGGCTGGTCGGTAGTATAGGTGTATTGGCTGGTTGGTAGTATAGTTGTATTGGCTGGTCGGTAGTATAGGTGTATTGGCTGGTCGGTAGTATAGGTGTGTCGGCGCGCACCATGGCTGAGTTGAACAAACTGAGCAGGAGACATGGTATCAAAGTTGGTACCATGTTTCCCTGCTCAGTTAAAGAGGTTAGTTTAGCGGTAGGTAAAGTTGTTGGTTACAACAGTATTAAATCTGCAGGGAAAGTGAATAGCGCTGTGGTTATCTTTCTAGACCGAGTTGAGAAAGTTAATAAGGGAATTGAACGCGGGATTATTGTTAGGGACCTGCACGTTCCCGTGTTGCCACTTGCGCAACCGTCAATTAAAATCACGTTGTCTAATGTCCCACCATTCATCTCTGATGAGTTTCTGATAAAAGAGCTGTCCAGACACGGAAAGATAGTCTCTCCCATTAAGAAGGTGCTTACAGGGTGCAAATCACCTTTGCTGAAGCATGTTATTTCTCATAGACGGTTTTTATATATGATTCTGAATAACAAGTATGCCGAGTTCAACATGAGATTCCATGTTAAAGTGGAAGACTTTGATTATGTATTGTATGTGTCATCAGAGACCATGAAGTGTTTTGGGTGTGGATGGGTGGGGGGGGCATGTTATTAAAGCATGCCCTAAGAAGCAGGCTCAGGAGGCGGAGGCTGACCCTGGAGAGGGAACTATAGTGGACAAGGAGAGGCTGGAGAGGGAACTAGTGGACAAGGAGAGGCTGGAGAGGGAACTAGTGGACAAGGAGAGGCTGGAGAGGGAACTAGTGGACAAGGAGAGGCTGGAGAGGGAACTAGTGGACAAGGAGAGGCTGGAGAGGGAACTAGTGGACAAGGAGAGGCTGGAGAGGGAACTAGTGGACAAGGAGAGGCTGGAGAGGGAACTAGTGGACAAGGAGAGGCTGGAGAGGGAACTAGTGGACAAGGAGAGGCTGGAGAGGGAACTAGTGGACAAGGAGAGGCTGGAGAGGGAACTAGTGGACACGGAGAGGCTGGAGAGGGAACTAGTGGACACGGAGAGGCTGGAGAGGGAACTAGTGGACACGGAGAGGCTGGAGAGGGAACTAGTGGACAAGGAGAGGCTGGAGAGGGAACTAGTGGACAAGGAGAGGCTGGAGAGGGAACTAGTGGACACGGAGAGGCTGGAGAGGGAACTAGTGGACAAGGAGAGGCTGGAGAGGGAACTAGTGGACAAGGAGAGGCTGGAGAGGGAACTAGTGGACAAGGAGAGGCTGGAGAGGGAACTAGTAGACAAGGAGAGGCTGGAGAGGGAACTAGTGGACACGGAGAGGCTGAAGAGGGAACTAGTGGACAAGGAGAGGCTGGAGAGGGAACTAGTGGACAAGGAGAGGCTGGAGATGGAACTAGTGGACAAGGAGAGGCTGGAGAGGGAACTAGTGGACAAGGAGAGGCTGGAGAGGGAACTAGTGGACACGGAGAGGCTGGAGAGGGAACTAGTGGACAAGGAGAGGCTGGATAGGGAACTAGTGGACAAGGAGAGGCTGGAGAGGGAACTAGTGGACAAGGAGAGGCTGGAGAGGGAACTAGTGGACAAGGAGAGGCTGGAGAGGGAACTAGTGGACAATGAGAGGCTGGTAAAGCTAGAGAAGTAAATAGTAGCAAACAGGGAGAGGCTGGTGAAGCTGATGGAGGAAGGAAGGAGGGGCAGGACGGAGAAGAAGCGTCAAATAATGAGACTGTTGGTTTAGATGTTAGTGGTGAGGAACAAACAGAAGGTGCCAGGGATAAACCAGCTGCTGCAGACAGTGCTACAGGAGAGCTACAAACAGAAGTTTGGCCAGGGATCTACTCATGCACAATAGAGAGCATCCTGATTGGCAATATCACCTCCTGGTTTGGGAATAGCACTGCACAAGACCGCAGCAGACTACAGAGAGTGGCCCGTTCTTGCCTGGGTAAATAAAGGTTATATAAATGAAAAAAAAAGAAAAGAAAAAAATTGAAAACCGATACCGATATTTTCCGATATCACATTTTAATGCCGATATCGGCCGATAATATCAGTAGGCCGATAATATCGGACATCCCTACTTTTTATACTTATCTATTTTTATCTAGCACAATCTCTGGAGCAAAACAGAAAGAAGCATTTTATATAAACGTATTCTGTACTGTAAGTGTTCTGTATGACAACTAATAAAGAAACTTGGACTTGAAAGATAAACCAGCTGCTACAGACAGGGCTACAGGAGAGCTACAAACAGAAGTGGCCAGGGATAAACCAGCTGCTACAGACAGTGCTGCTGTGTCTGGGAGAAAAACACAAGAGAGTAGCAGTGGTCTGTGTGACAACAGTGCAGCAGTAAGTGAACAGACAAATGAGGTGGGTATGGAAGATGATGCTGTTTCAAAATATGCACCTCATAAACGCAAAGGGAACAATAACAAGGGGTCGACACAAGTAAAAAAGGGTCAACATATGTGTGATAGCCAGACCGAACAAATGGCTTCACAGTCAGACCAGAGTGATAGTGAGGAGTATGAGTCAGATGGTAACGACATATCTGAGTTAAGGAAGTCACAAAACAAAAGATCACTGTCAGTCAAAGCCATCAAAACTTTGTTACAAGAAACAAAGAATGTTTGGGGCTTGAAAGTGGAGGAACATATTCCTGATACAGAGGCTTTTTATACGTCTGTCAGGTTTCACATGGAAAACAACAGCTTTACTAAGCAGGAGGTGTACAGACTAAGGAAACTACTGCCAAAGGTCGAAAAACAACTTCATGAAAGGAAAACAAGTGGCAACCTTTAATTTATTGTTATTGTGTGTTTTAGTCACTCCTCTTCTCTCCATGGAACTTTTTAAGGTTGGAACTTTAAACTTGAATGGGGCAAGAGATGTGAGAAAACGTGCAACGCTGTTTGAACTGGTAAAGTTAAAACACATTGATGTTCTTTTTATGCAGGAGACACACAGTGACAAAGTAAATGAGGTAGAATGGAGAAAGGAATGGGAAGGGAATCTAGTGTTGAGTCATGATACTACAAATAGCAGTGGAGTTGGTTTTATATTCTCAAAACGTTTTATGCCTGCTTCTTATACTGTAGAACAGTGGCGGACTGGCCATCGGGACGTTCGGGACGAATCCCGATGGGCCGGGACCAAAGTGGGCTGGTCCAAAAAAAAAAAAAAAATATATATACTTTTTTTTTTTCTTTTTTTTTTTTTTTTTAACTTTTTTTTTTGGGGCCAGTGTGTGGGCCAGTGTGTGGGCCACTAATGTGGGCCGATGTGTGGGCCAGTGTGTGGGCCAGTGTGTGAGTCGGTGTGTGGGCCACTAATGTGGGCCAGTGTGTGGGCCGGTGTGTGGGCCAGTGTGTGAGTCGGTGTGTGGGCCACTAATGTGGGCCAGTGTGTGGGCCAGTGTGTGGGCCGGTGTGTGGGCCAGTATGTGGGCCGGTGTGTGGGCCAGTATGTGGGCCGGTGTGTGGGCCGGTGTGTGGGCCAGTATGTGGGCCAGTCTGTGGGCCGGTGTGTGGGCCAGTGTGTGAGTCGGTATGTGGGCCACTAATGTGGGCCAGTGTGTGGGCCGGTGTGTGGGCCAGTATGTGGGCCGGTGTGTGGGCCGGTGTGTGGGCCAGTATGTGGGCCAGTGTGTGGGCCGGTGTGTGGGCCAGTGTGTGGGCCAGTGTGTGGGCCACTAATGTGGGCCGGTGTGTGGGCCGGTGTAGTGTGTGGGCCGGTGTAGTGTGTGGGCCATATGTGGGCCGGTGTGTGGGCCATTATGTAGGCCGGTGTGTGGGCCAGTGTGTGGGCCGGCAATAAAACAATAAACAAGTTGCATAAACTAAATCAGATTAAAAATGATCACAGTTCTGGTTTGCCTTAAGATGCAGTTTAAGATGGGTCTTGAACATGGAGTATGTAGGGCACTCTATAATCACAACTGGAAGGCTATTCCAGTAGTTACCACTTTTAACAGAGAACACAGTTTTTGCAATGGTAGTATACCGAAAAGGCACCTTACAGTCCCCTCTACTGATGGCCCTGGTGGTAATGCCAGTGTCTGCTTTCTGTTGGATGAACTCATTCAATGGGGGAGGGGCAAGTCCATGCAGAACCTTGTACATGAAGCAAGTATATTTGAAAACTTGGAAATTCTCGAAACTTAGCATGTTATGTTTTTCTAAAACATTACAGTGATGAAATGAAATTGGTTTCCTATCAAATACTTTTATGGCTTTTTTGTAGAGTAATTATATTGGTGTAAGAGTAGTGACATATAAAAGAGACCAGTTGACAGTAGGCCTACTCGATGTGTGATAAAATCATTGAATGCAGAAACATCCTTGCAGCATTAACTGGCAGGCAGGGCCTGATCTGCCTGAAGTTTTCGATGTTAAACTTGACTGTTTGTCACTTTCTTCACATGACTTTTTGAAGGTCAATGTAGAGTCCAATGTGACCCCAAGATACTTGAATTAATGTACAATGTCCAGCTCCGCCTCTCCCAGAAACACATTATAGTGAGTGACCTCTACTGGTGACTTTGTGAACATCATACACACTGTTTTCTTGGTGTTAAGTGAAAGACATGCTTTTGTTAGCCAGTCTTGAATGAGACATGAGACATCAGTGAATGAGATTCACGTTTCCTCCCAACCGCGAGTAGGCCTAGAAGCGCAGAAATGGAGAATGCAAAAAAAGAAAGGGTGGAGCTGAAAAAGCTAGAATTAAAAAACTAAAATTGCTAGTAAAAGACGCAGAACAATGTTCTAAAATTACAGACATGTTTACCCGCTGCTGCTGCTAATGATGATGAAGTTCAAGTGGAAGGAACCAACAGTAACATGACAGGTGCATGCAGTAGCCTAGTGCATATTCTACTGTTGGTGTCTGCCGGTTCATGAGGGCTAGCTAGCCTATACTAGCTCTTGCAGTGATTTCAGTCATTCTATTACAAGACAATGTGCTTTCCGTATTCCTGATTCCTTACAGCACGTGGACGTAAATAGTTGTGACTCGTGACGTTTTTTCTCTGACTAAAAGTTTAGTTAGCAATGTTAGGACTAGTGCCCACCACAGCATCAGAAGCTAAAGTGCTAACCTAGAGAGCCAATCAGAACCTAGGACGGGCTGCAAATTAATCGGCTACTAATATTATAATAGTAAATACTAAAATAAAATACTATTATGTTCCCTTCCAAATGTTCATGTTGATATAATATTGGTAATCTAATTGATTGAATTGATTAGTTGCCATTTTACATGCTTAAATAAGATGTACCTTAGAATTCCCAACTGTTAGCCATGTTCTCGATCTGTATATGATTAGTCTCATCTACATGTTTGTAAATAACCACAGCTAACTAGCTTAAGCTAACAACTAGGTCAACTACTACCCCGTAGTTAAACATATGTGATTGCATATAACAGCTAACTGCTACAGCTAAGTTGGTAGTTAGCCTATTCCATTAATGTTGAATGTATTTATGAAGGTTGTTGATGGTGGTTGGCGCTGATTAGCAGACATGATTCCGTCAGTCTGCCACAGGGCAGCTGTGTTTGCTGATGCTGCTCACAACCACCAGTAGTGTATGACTGTGTGAGTGTGAATGCTTGATGGTTTCTGTGAAGCGCTTTGTGGAACAATGCTGATATACAGTTAAGAATGAGTAATTCGCTTTTGGTTTTTAAGAAAAATTTGTAAAGCTATTTTTGAAAACTACAGGGGTGAATAATACTGTTTTCTTTTGCTATTTTCTTTTAGAATACTGTTTGAGTCTTAATTTTTTTAATTTTTTTTTTTTTTTATCCATTTTTTCTCCCATTTTCTACATTTTCTCCCATCCCAATTTCGTATCATCCAATTCAACCCTCCCCTGTCACGAACGCTGTTTCTTGCCTCCCACAAGCCGGCTGCAATGTGGACTAAGTCATACATAGCACAAGTCCCCTCCGGTACTTGAGGTAACAGCAGTCGCATCTTTTCACCTGCGCAGCTCGATCTCTCAGTGGCGAGGAGTAACGCGTGGGAGGCTCACGCTGCCCCCGACACTTCCTGATTCTACTGCGCAGGCACACCAACCGACCTGTAGGAGTCGCTGTCCACAACGCCCAATCCCCACCCATCAGTTTCCCACCCCCTAATACGGCCAATGTGTATTAGTATGAACGACCAGCTAAACTGAAAGCAATGTGGAGCGCTGGGCTCGAACAGGCGAGCCCAGCGTCTCCAGTATTTGTGGCGAGCGCCTTGCCCACTACGCCACGTAGCCGCCAATTTTTTAAATTTTTGTTAAGAATATAGGACAGGCATATATAAGCATTATGCTTCAGTCTGTACCTTTTCAGTCACTGTAAAATCAAATATTGTTAAATGATGGGGTATATTGTATTGTGTGAGATGATGACTGAATAAACTACTACTACTACTACTACTACTACTACTTTGGGTGTTTTCAAAAGGCTGAAAAACGCTGTATGAATTCAAGCCATTATTATTGATTGCTGATGTTCTTCTTATGCAGTTGACTCTGAGGAAAGAGAGAGCGCCCAATCCAGCACAGCTGACCCTGAGGGGAGAGAGAGCGCCCAGTCCAGCACAGCTGACCCTGAGGGGAGAGAGAGAGAGCCCAGTCCAGACAGACAGACAGACAGACAGACAGACAGACAGACAGACAGACAGACAGACAGACAGACAGACAGACAGACAGACAGACAGACAGACAGACAGACAGACAGACAGACAGACAGACAGACAGACAGACAGACAGACAGACAGACAGACAGACAGACAGACAGACAGACAGACAGACAGACAGACAGACAGACAGACAGACAGACAGACAGACAGACAGACAGACAGACAGACAGACAGACAGACAGAGAGAGAGAGAGAAAACAGGCTCTTGGAATGGGTGTCTGGGAGGAAGTGGGGGGTCTTTCAATGTTGATTAAACGGCAAGCAACTAATGTCATGAGTGCCAAATTAAAGGACAATAAATCCAATCTAACTGAAATTGTGTAGCACAGACCTTTCTATTAGGGATGCTCGATATTGGCTTTTTTACCGATACCGATATACCGATATTGTCCAACTCTTAATTTCCGATACCGATATCAACCGATATCAACCGATACCGATATATGCAGGGTTTCCCGCCCCAAGAAATGGAATAATTTCAGGTAATTAACATTACATATCTCTTGTTGTGGAATTAACACAACATTATGCATACTTTTGACAATAAATAAAATCTGAATTGGTTCTTACTTGCTTGCCTGGGTAAATAAAGGTTATAGAAATGTAAATAAAATATTATTTCTTTAAAACCGATACCGATATTTTTCGATATCACATTTTAATGCCGATATCGGCCGATAATATCGGTAGGCCGATAATATCGGACATCCCTACTTTCTATGGATCAAAACCTCAATATTATTATGGTGTAGTTAATACTTCATGTATCCTTAATCCCTAGGCTAATGAGGCACTAAGATGTTAGTAAAAAAAAAAACATATGCCAATGACGGGAAGTAACGGTATATGTATGTGTGTGTCTGTGTGTGTGTGTGTGTGTGCACTGTGCATGAGTGCACATCTAGGGGCGGTGTGTAGATTTGGTCTCCCTGATGTTGACTCCTTAGTTGTTTAATACTGGACAAGTGTTTCATAACGCCCGTTGTGTGGGCCGGTTTCGGGGCCGGTGCGTGGGCCGGTGTGTGGGCTGGCGCGTCTGAATGTCCCGGGCTGAATTTGTGTCCCAGTCCGCCACTGCTGTAGAACATGTTGTAGAGGGTAGGTTCATTGTAGTGAAAGCACAATTTAATTTAATGTGGTTTTATTTAATATTTTTGCTCCTTCTAAAGGGCCTGAAAGAAAGGCCTTTTTATATATAGTGTGTACTAAATTGTCCGATTTTAATCCGGATGATTTCTTATTTTTTTCTGGAGACTTCAATTGCACAGAGAATAACAGTTTAGACAGGAATCACAATGAACCCCATCCAGCTTCTCAAAGTGCATTAAGACAGCTTGCACACACACACGGCTTGGTTGATGTGTGGAGGAGATTTCATGGGAATGAGCGCCAGTATACAATGGTCTCATTGTAGGGATAATGTTGTCTCCTTAGCTAGACTTGACCGTTTTTATTGTTTTAAGCACCATTTTAATGTTTTTAAAATGTGTAAAATATTGCCTGTTGGTTTACAGACCATTCATTGGTAATGTGCAATGTCTTTTTTTTTTAAATATGGTGCCTAGAAGTGCTTATTGGCATTTTAATTCAGCTTTGCTCCATGAAAAGGATTTTAGAGATGTTTTTAGTTTTTTTTGGGTCCTGTTTAGGAGTAGGAAAAATGAGTTATCTTCTCTTAGGCAGTGGTGGGACTGTGGCAAAATAGAAATTAAAAGGCTTTGTCAACAACACACTCTCAATGTGACTAGAGACATCACTACCTCCATGAGAGATTTGGAGACTGAGATAGTGGATCTTGAGAAAATGTTTGGGTCCACAGGAAATCAAGGACAATTTGAAGTCCTTAATAAAAAAATGGCTTTAGCAGACCTGCTAGGTGTGAAGGCTCAAGGAGCTTTGTTAAGGTCAAGATTTATGAATGTTAATGCTATGGATGTGCTTTCCAGTTACTTCTTCGGTCTGGAGAAGAAGAATGGACAGAATAAATTCATTCACTCTCTTCTGTCAGAGACGGGGCAGGACATCACTGAAGCCAGTCAAATCCGGAGACGGGCTGTTGAGTTTTATTCTGCTTTGTATATCAGTGAGTACACTGACAATGATGTCCTTCTACAGTCCTTTTGTGAAGGATTGCCTACAGTATCACGGGAGTCGAATGTGCTGCTGGAGAAACCTTTCGACTCGTCAGAGCTCTATTCTGCCTTACAGAGCATGGGTGGCGGGAAAGCCCCTGGTATTGACGGTTTGACTGTGGAGTTTTACAAAGCCTTTTGGGACATTGTGAAAGACGATCTTCTCGAGGTATTCAATGAAAGTCTGGCTGAGGGTGCTTTGACGCTTTCCTGTCGCAGGGCAGTGATAACCTTACTGCCAAAATAGTTTTCAATTTTATGCAGTGAATATAAGATTTTGTCAAAGACCTTAGCAAACCGTCTGAGAGAAGTGATGGACCAGATCATACATCGTGATCAGATGTATTGTGTACCTGGCAGGTCAATATTGGATAATGTATATTTCATTTGTGATGTTTTGGGTGTCTCTGATTCATTGGGCTTGAATACTGCTCTTATTTCAATAGATCAGGAGAAAGCATTTGACCGCGTTGAACACAATTATCTCTGCAGGGTTATGGAGAGTTGTGGGTTCAGCGATGGTCTCATTGCTATGGTGAAAGTTTTGTATCAGAACATTGAGAGTGTGTTAAAATTCAATGGGGCTCTATGTGCTCCTTTTGAGGTACAGAGGGGCATTAGACAAGGCTGTGCTCTCTCTGGCATGGTATATGCAATTTCACTGGAACCCATGTTACAAACATTGAGGAATGAGATGAGAGGGTTAGCTATACCTGGTTTCCAAGATAACATTGTTTTGTCAGCTTATGCTGATGATGTAGTTGTTTTTGTAAAAAAAAACAAAATTATGTAAGTATATTGGAAAGAATTGCTGACAGTTTTAGGGCTGTGTCCGCTGCCAAAATAAATTGGAGGAAGAGTGAGGCATTAGCTGTTGGTAACTGGCACAGCAGATTACCTGTGTTACCTCAAAACATGATCTGGAAAAGGGATGGTTTTAAATATTTGGGACTGTACCTTGGAAATGACACAATTGTACAGAAAAATTGGGATAATGTGGTGGAGAAAGTAGAAGGAAGGATGTTTAAGTGGAGATGGCTGTTGCCTCAGATTTCCTATAGAGGCAGAGTCCTGATAATAAATAACCTTGTGGCTTCTACCTTGTGGCATAAGTTGGCATGTGTGGAGCCTCCTTCAGGCATGTTGGTGCAGTTGCAGGCAAAGATGGCAAAACAAATTTGGGATCGCATGCACTGGGTTCCTCAGAGTGTTCTGTATTTGCCCAGAGAAGAGGGAGGGCAAGGCCTGATTCATTTAGCGAGTAGGACAGCGACTTTGAGGCTACAGTTCATACAGCAATATCTGTTAGGACCAAACGATTTAGTTTGGAGAGAAGTTGCCTCTTTTATTCTTAGAAAAGTGAATAGTCTTGGTCTTGATGTATCTTTGCTTTTAACAGACCCGACTACTTTAAGGCTAAATGCACTTCCTCCTTTTTATCAGGTTTTTTTTTAAGTGTTGGACACTTTTCAAGTGTATAAGAACTGCTTCTACTAACTCGTTGCACTGGTTACTGGAGGAGCCTCTTGTTTTTTATTTTTATTTTTTTATCTTTCTTCCCCTCCTTTTTTCCCTATTTTTCTCCCATCCCACCCTTCCTGGTTGTTGTGTACTTTCCCCTACTGTTGGTCCGGGAGACCGGAGACTGTCACATGCTTTCCTCCGACGCATGTGCAGCCTGGGGCAGGCCAACCTGGCCGCGCAGGTTCTCACCGGGGAGAGTGTAGCGTGTGGGAGGCCACACTATCTCTCCTCAGTTCCAACCCTCGCTGAGCAGGCGCCCCGACCGAACTGTAGGGGTAGCTGTCCACAACGCCTAGGACCCACCCTTCAGCTTTCCCACCCCCTGATACAGCCAATTGTATCAGTGTGAGAGGCCAGCCAAGCTGATAGCAACGCCGGGAGCTGGATTCGAACAGGCGAATCCTAGTGTCTCCCGGTGTTGGTGACGAACGTAATCTCCGTGCGCCACCTGCCCCCCCCCGAGGAGCCTCTTGTTCACGGTGCAAGAATGGACATAAGCGACTGTGCAAGCCCTGGGCTGACTGGACTGCTGTGTGCTGCCGAAGTGGTACGCCTAAGACAACTGGTAGACACAGCAGGACCAGAGTTAAAAGATGCTCAGGCTGTGTGCTCTTTATTGGGCCTGAGGTCGCAGCGCTATGCAACAAGGGTACTGGATCTCTGGAGACAGAGGTTGACTGTCGAGGAGCTGGGCATGCTTAGCTTATATAGTAATGGAGCATTAAAACCGGACAAACAGGATGAGTTTCCAAATGTCTACCTGAGCCCTGTACTGGGAGAAATGTCTGGTCCTCTACTTTCTATAAAGGACTCAACATGATACAAAATGGATAGGAAGTCATGGTACAGAAACAAAATGAGTGTCAAAATAATTAATAAGAAATGGCTAAATAACAGAGTGGACACTGTATGGAGGAGCAGGCTGTGTGCAGGTAGTGACACTCAACCTGTGTGGAGGGTTTTATACAAGCCTCCTTTAAAAAAACAAACGGCAGACCTTCAGGGGAGGATTCTGCATGGTGCTGTGGCAGTGAATGCTTTTGTTTCTATCATCAACCCAGTGGTGGAGAATAAATGTCCTTTCTGTGGGTTAACTGAGACTGTTTTTCATGCATTTTTAGAGTGTAACAGGCTTTCAGGGCTATTTGAGCTGCTCACTGACGTTTTCAGGTATTTTGGTGAAACCTTCTCTGTTATTGGTTATATTTTTGGAGCAGGATATAAAAAAGAAAATAAGAAAAAATGGCTGTCTGGAGAAAAAAAATAGTCTGGCTGGAGTTCAGGTTTTATAAAGCTATGGGCAATTTGGAGGCTTTTGCTCAGGAATGGTGTTATGGAAATGTGATTTGTGATGTCATTGATGATGAATTGGTGTTTAACAACATTATGAATATGTGAAATTAAATTTTTTGTATTGTTGTGTATTGTTTTTTTTATCTTGTAGATGTAAAGTCTTTTAAAGGCTTGTTGTAAAGGTTTTTGATACAGTACAAAATAAAGTACTTTAAAAAAATAAAAAATAAATCTCTCTCTCTCTCTCTCTCTCTCTCTCTCTCTATTTGTCTCTGTCTCTCTCTCTCATACATTCCCAGTATTTTCGCTCAACTTTATACTTACAGTAAAACCTCAATTAAGAGTCCAGGCTTTTATTTGCTTCAATCACTGAACTCAATCGGCCTATATTTGAGACAGCCTTTATCAGCCCGAGATGGGGAATAAATTGTTTATTTAAACCAGTATGAATATCACTTATTATTACGAATCATTAATTTGATCTTGCTCCGAGAGACAGAGCTAGTGAATGTGTGAATGTATTATGGAGAAATGAGGCTTTGTTTTCAGTTGCCTGCCCAGTTCAGCACTGGACAGCGCACCCAGCCCACACACACTCAGCAGCTACTGTGAAAATGCCTGACGCTCTGAAAACGCTCTGAGGCTTGTTTGTCATTTCAGGTCATACATTTATTCTCTGTGCCGCCATGGCGATCAGCAAATGTCACTGATGTTTGAATGCAAGTTAAGAAAGAAATCAATGGCAACCACATTATAATGTAGACACGACTTCTAATTGAGACCAGCCTTTATTTATCAAAACGGCCAGTAAAAGGGGCAGGATATGGACTGTAGGGATTGAGTATTTCCATTTGAGGGAACTATATACTGTACATTTGATCCCAGTGAATATTTTTTCACCTGAACCCTGCAGTTGCTAGTTGCAAGCGTTCAAGCCTGCCAACTTTAAGGCAAAGCAAAGATCTCTATAATGTATTTGTTTACTCTTGATACTTTGACACAGCCGATATCCAATTGTTTTTCTTTATTACTTATTTAGAACATTAAATGGATTCTTTTTTTTTTTTTTTTTACTATTCTACAAGGGCCTTTCTACAATAATTTAGTGAAGAATTTGTTGTTTATTTCCACCACTTATTCTTCTCTCTCCCGCCTTCCCTCCTTTCTCCCTAGAGGTACAGCTGTTATGACAGCTGAGTCCGTACTTCCCCCAACAGTGTGACACATGCTGTTCCAGAGCCATGGCTTTACCACCGGGTGCCCTGTGGGCTTCAACACAAGGTGCCCTTTGGGTGCCAGGGCAGTGGGTGGGGTTGGGCACGAATGTCACAGAGAGACACTGCGAGTGTGACGCCGTTGACCAGCGTGGCAGCCACTCACTGCCTACAGTCAGATGACACTCGCTGCCTACAGTCACATGACACTCGCTGGCCTACAGTCACATGACACTCGCTAGCCTACAGTCACATGACACTCGGTGGCCTACAGTCACATGACACCCGATGGCCTACAGTCACATGACACTTGCTGGCCTACAGTCACATGACACTCGCTGGCCTACAGTCACATGACACTCGCTGCCCTACAGTCACATGACACTCGCTGGCCTACAGTCACATGACACTCGCTGGCCTCCAGTCACATGACACTCGCTGGCACACATGGCTAGACATGAGTGAGTGTGTGTGTATGTGTGCGTGTGTGCATGTGTGTGTGTGTGTGTGTGTGTGTGTGTGTGTGTGTGTGTGTGTGTGTGTGTGTGTGTGTGTGTGTGTGTGTGTGTGTGTGTGTGTGTGTGTGTGTGTGTGTGTGTGTGAGAATGGATGACACCACCACATCTAGCCTAGAGGGGCCATGCGGTGGATGATGAAGAGGAGAGAGAGATAGAGAGAGAGAGAGAGAGAGAGAGAGAGAGAGAGAGAGAGAGAGAGAGAGAGAGAGAGAGAGAGAGAGAGAGAGAGAGAGAGAGAGAGAGAGAGAGAGAGAGAGAGAGAGAGAGAGAGAGAGAGAGAGAGACCACAATGCAGTAAATATCATCACTTTTGTTGTCAGAGAGGGAAGGAGGCATTTGTTCACTGGAACCACACTGCCCTCATCATCATCATTGCTCTAGTCTACATCATACAAGCACACAGACACATAGTCCTCAACTAAAGGAATAGCCATAGGACAAAGTCTTGTTCAACCAATGAGTCATCAAATTGATTGTGAGGGGGCTGCTCCACACACACACACACACACCGCACGCATGCACGCACTCACACACACACACACACATGCACTCATGCATGCATGCACGCACTCACACACACACACACACACACACACACACACACACACACACACACACACACACACACACACACACACACACACACACACACACACACACACACACAGACACACACACACACACACACGCACACACACACACACACACACACAAAGAGATAGGTGGAATAAAGGGTTTGTGGAGAGAGCCACTCGTGGGCAGAGTCCGGGGTCCTGGGTGGCTGGTGGCATCATGCCCGGCGCTGCCTAATGGAGCTATACGAGGAACACTAATAATACCACACCCCCACCACGTGCTGAATCACCGCTCCCGTGATTCACTCTGGCCGACCTTTCGACCCGGTCGTGTCGCACCAAGAACTCCCACTGATGTGTATTTGCACAGTTAAAGAAAGGAAATGTGTGGCCGGAGAGGTGTAGTGGTTAAGACCTCCTATCTCTAGTGGTTAAGACATATTATCTCTAGTGGTTAAGACCTCCTATCTCTAGTGGTTAAAACCTCCTATCTCTAGTGGTTAAGACCTCCTATATCTAGTGGTTAAGACATATTATCTCTAGTGGTTAAGACCTCCTATCTCTAGTGGTTAAGACATCCTATCTCTAGTGGTTAAGACATATTATCTCTAGTGGTTAAGACCTCCTATCTCTAGTGGTTAAAACCTCCTATCTCTAGTGGTTAAGACCTCCTATATCTAGTGGTTAAGACATATTATCTCTAGTGGTTAAGACCTCCTATCTCTAGTGGTTAAGACCTCCTATCTCTAGTGGTTAAGACCTCCTATCTCTAGTGGTTAAGACCTCCTATATCTAGTGGTTAAGACATATTATCTCTAGTGGTTAAGACCTCATATCTCTAGTGGTTAAGACATATTATCTCTAGTGGTTAAGACCTCCTATCTCTAGTGGTTAAGACCTCCTATATCTAGTGGTTAAGACATATTATCTCTAGTGGTTAAGACCTCATATCTCTAGTGGTTAAGACATATTATCTCTAGTGGTTAAGACCTCCTATCTCTAGTGGTTAAGACCTCCTATATCTAGTGGTTAAGACATATTATCTCTAGTGGTTAAGACCTCATATCTCTAGTGGTTAAGACATATTATCTCTAGTGGTTAAGACCTCCTATCTCTAGTGGTTAAGACCTCCTGTCTCTAGTGGTTAAGACATCCTACCTCTAGTGGTTAAGACATCCTACTGTACCTCTAGTGGTTAAGACATCCTACTGTACCTCTAGTGGTTAAGACATCCTATCTCTAGTGGTTAAGACCTCCTATCTCTAGTGGTTAAGACATCCTATCTCGAGTGGTTAAGACCTCCTATCTCTAGTGGTTAAGACATCCTATCTCTAGTGGTTAAGACCTCCTATCTCTAGTGGTTAAGACCTCCTATCTCTAGTGTGTAATACCTCCTATCTCTAGTGGTTAAGACATCATATCTATAGTGGTTAAGACATCATATCTCTAGTGGTTAAGACATCCTACCTCTAGTGGTTAAGACCTCATCTCTTAGGCCACATACACCCCTGCTGACCTGGGATCAAATCACACAAGAACCTTCTTGCATGTGTTTTCCCTATTCTGTTTCCCTCTCAGTCCTCCTACTGTCTCAATAAAGAAGACAATACTACAGGGAGTGAACTTCCCACCCAAAAAAAGTGCAAAGTAAAAGAGAATATTAAATGCACAGAAGCATTGTCGGGCACAGAATCGCAATTAAAGTTCCATTAAGTAGTACACCGGTATAGCCATCATAGTCGTTTTATGTTCTAAGTCCCCATCTATCCTGCAATGTATTCTACATTAGTCCGACAGCTGCCGTTGCAGTTTTTCTTCTTATTTTTTCCCCTCAATCAAGCAGTTGTCAGGTCATTCTCTGCTCTTTCCTGAAGGCTGAAAGCAGAACTTCATTTACATTTTCTCAAAGAAGTTATTGTTGGGGTCGAGGCGCAGAGCAGCATAATTTACATTAAAAAGCAGGACTTCTAAAACTGCAGCAAATATAATAACCTCAGTAATTGCTTCGTAGCAGCTGTTTAAAATACACAAGGCATGGAATTGAAAGTAAGCCCCCTCGGTCAGGAAATCTGATAGATGTGTCCTGCCTTACTGTAACACTGATTATAACACACACAAAAAAAAAATCTACAGGCTGAACTCATTTCTCCTGATCCCTCTCCCCCAATTGTAACTGCATTCTAAAACAAAGGCGGCTGCTGCATCCTTCCCCCATTCCAAGAAATCACCCCCCAGCCGCAACATTATCCTGTGGCATTAACACAAACCAGCCGCTCCATCATCATGTCATTAACATAAACCAGCTTGCCTATTATCATGTCATTAACATAAACCAGCCGCTCCATTATCATGTGTCATTAACATAAACCAGCCGCTCCATTATCATGTGTCATTAACATAAACCAGCCGCTCCATTATCCTGTGTCATTAACATAAACCAGCTGCTCCATTATCCTGTGTCATTAACATAAACCAGCTGCTCCATTATCATGTGTCATTAACATAAACCAGACGCTCCATTATCATGTCATTAACATAAACCAGCCGCACCATTATCATGTCATTAACATAAACCAGCCGCTCCATTATCCTGTGTCATTAACATAAACCAGCCGCAACATTATCCTGACATTAACCTCTTCCACCTGTGCGTTACCGGACCGCAAATGACATCACGTCATAAATCATTCTCTCTAGACTGTCTGACATAATTATAGTTTTTTTTTCAAACCTATTCAAGAGTAAACATCCTAACCATGTCACAACAGCAGTCATATTATTGTATATTTTCAGCAATACGTTTGTTTACCAATAGGTTAAAGTGTTATTAGTGAGATTATAGTTTTTGAAATGTGTTGTATTTATCGCCATTTTGAATTTTAAACAGCGGCCGTCGCTGAATGATGACGATTGTAGTCATTACGAGAAGAGGATATCCAGCGCTCTCAATGAGCATTGGAATTTCGAAGAACTACACTAACCAACGTATTCTAGCTGCCTTCAAGCAAATTACTTATGTATGAATTTTTTTTAAATGTTCTTATTTATCTGGATTATATACCACAAAACTGAACGTGATTGGCATATATTGGAGCGCAGTTAGTTTGTCCTCTGGTTCTCGGGTCGCCTCAGCCTCCTCTGGTACTCGGGCCTCCTCAGGCCACAAATGCTCTATGGTATCGCTTTTCTACTCGCTTGGAACCTCGACAAAGTAGGTAAAAAAAAAGTACCCGGTACCAGGTACCATCCGCAAATTTTGGCAATAAAAAACCTAAAAGGCAGAGTAGAGTAGAGTTGAGTCGAGTAGGTACCATGCAGTGGAAAAGAGGCATTATAGTCTACAGCGTATTCTTGTTTACCAGAGAGGAGATCCGGTACACGAATATTGTTCGTTGGTAGACTTTTTTTATTACATTGGTTGCCATTTTGTCACAGGAAAGATTAGCCTCTAGGATGGAACCTAGGTAGGTAATTTCATCTTTCCTTGTGACAATATTTTGACCCACTGTAACAGAGCAGCTGTTGGCCTTGCTGAGTTTGTTATTTGATCCAAAGAGAACGGACTCTGTTTTACCCAGGTGCCAATGCTAGTTTGTTATCAGCGAGCCAGGTTCAGATTCTGCCGAATTCAGAGCTGAGGGCTTTTCAACCTGCAACTAGGGCTGAGTTGTCCGCAAACAGTTTTATGGAGAGGTTTATTATGTGGGTGATGACTGGGGTGATAGCGGCTGTCGCTGAGGAATTTGGAGGGATATTGTCATGGCCAGTGGCCTTGTTAGGTTGGAGGGCGCTCAGTTTTTTGAGCACCTCATCTGTTACCATTTCGAGTTTGAAGTCGTCCTTGCGGACCCCTAGGTTTTTATAGAAGGCTAGGATGTGTTATGTGTGTGTGTGTGTGTGTGTGTGTGTGTGTGTGTGTGTGTGTGTGTGTGTGTGTGTTATGTGTGTGTGTGTGTGTGTGTGTGTGTGTGTGTGTGTGTGTGTGTGTGTGTGTGTGTGTGTGTGTGTGTGTGTGTGTGTGTGTGTGTGTGTGTGTGTGTGTGTGTGTGTGTGTGTGTGTGTGTGTGTGTGTGTGCGTGTGTGTGTGTGCGTGTGTGTGTGTGTGTGTTGTGTGTGTGTGTGTGTGTGTGTGTGTGTGTGTGTGTGCATCATTAGCTGTCCAAAACAGGAAAAGGGTTGAAATTAGCCAAACCGGTAATGACTAGAGAAGCTGCTTATGTGCCACTCAGTCAGGAGATAAAGAGAGACAAGGTGACTTTCTCCTTCCTACCCATTATCCCATTGTGTTTGTGTGAGAGAGAGAGAGAGAGAGAGAGAGAGAGAGAGAGAGAGAGAGAGAGAGAGAGAGAGAGAGAGAGAGAGAGAGAGAGAGAGAGAGAGAGAGAGAGAGAGAGAGAGAGAGAGAGAGAGAGAGAGAGAGAGAGAGAGAGAGAGAGAGAGAGAGAGAGAGAGAGAGAGATAAAGAACAGTGGTGTGGTGGGGACCGGGTGACACGCTGAATGAGGGACCATGTAGAGAGGTGACCTACTGTCCAGACCTGATACACAAATCACCTAAATTAGAACTGCTTTTTTTTCTGAGCCAGCAGGGGGTGGAAAGAGAAGGAGATAAACAGAGGGGAGAGTTGAGATGAGGTGAGGTGAGGTGAGGAGAAACCAAGAGAAGAGTTGAGGATAGGAGAAGAGGAGGATAGGAGAGGTTTGTTTGATTGATTGATTGATTGATTGATTGATTGATTGATTGGTTGATTGATTGATTGATTGATTGATTGATTGATTGATTGATTGATTGATTGATTGATTGATTGATTGATTGATTGATTGAAAACTGTATTAACAGATTGCAGAATTGGTACAATACAGTACGGCTCAATACAAACAATTGTTAAGGGGATGCAGACCAGAAAAATACTTTCATCTTGTTTACAAGGTGAGAAGAAGAGTTGAGGAGTGGAGAGGAGAGGAGAGGAGGGGATAAGAGAGGAGAGTTGAGCTAAGTTGATGAGAGAAGAGGAGAGGAGTTGAGGAAATGAGTGAAGAGAAGAGGAAGGCTGCATTGCATTCATTTATTTTGCATTTATTTTAAATTTGTTGGACCTTATGGTGTTCTTGTTTTGTTTCTTGACTTATTGTGATGTTTCTTCTTGACTTGTTTAAAGAAGATGTGTCCGGCCCATGGGGACATTAATGTGTGTTGTCGGGCCTTACAAATACATTTGATTTGATTTGATTTGATTTAAGAAGAGAGGATAAGAGAAGAGAGAAGAAGAGAATAGGAGAGAAGAGAGAAAAAAAAAGAGAAGAGAAGAGGAGAATGAGGGTTGCTCTTCCAGCTAGTGGACTTTTGGGCCAGTTATGGTTGTCACACTATAGTAACATTCTCAGGTCACAGAGTGGGTCAGTATTTTGCCAACAACTCTGACAAACAGTATTTTTTTATGTAACCTTTGGTCATTATTACATGCCTCTGGGCAGACTGTCACTATGTTGCTATGATAGTTAATGTCTCTTAAAAGGGACAGGTCACCCAAAAGGAAAAAAGAAAAAATTGTCCTTCCACCCCGAGTGCTATCTCTCCATCCAGATGGTTTTAGTGTGATGTGCAGAGATATCTGCCATAAAGATGTCATCACTCCAATACAAGCTGGAGCCGAATGGCATTGAGGTGTTCCAAGCACAATGAAAACACATTTACACTCATGATCCAGTGACCTTGTTGTGAATAGTTTCTTTGAGACCTATTATCTACAAGGGTAGACCTACCATATCAGTCATTAACCCCTGTGTGGTGTTTGGGTCGGGACCCATTTTCTATGTTTACTAAAAGAGAAATTATACAATGAATTGTTTTTTTTTTCAACCTGAGACTCATTGGCTTTGCTCGCATTTTATGTGAAGAACATATAAAATAACACATTTTAATTGAGTGTACATTGTGTACCCCCCTACACATTTATATTACATACGTGGCATTCGGGTCTGGACCCAGAACAAATGGCACTTTTATTTATAAATGTGATCTAGCAGAGGTAAATGGCAAATATTAACCATATGCTGTCTAGATCAGGGGTTCTCAACCTTTCTGCTGCCAAGGCACCCCTGTGTTCAATAAAATATTGCAGGGCACCCCTACATACGATAAAGACTTTTCCGGTCCTATCTTTTTTGCTACAATGATGACAAAAGGGCTTGCTTTCAAAATAATGTTTATTTAAGAAACCGGGAAACACATTTGTGTGTATATGCAGGCTATATAATGCATTATTAACAGGTGTTTCAGGTCTAAATGGCTTAGTACGGTTGACATTACACTGCTTGTAGTAGTAAATCAAATAGCATATTTCTTTAAATAAAATTACAGAAAATGATCACTAAAGTGCTGTCTGTTGCAGCTGCATTTTTTTCCATACAAATAGCATATGTGGATAAGTGTGACCATTTCTCAAAAACTGTCAGAGCTGTCATGGATGAAAAGCCAGCTTCACACAGATGGTATCAACACCTTAACTGCTGCATCATGAGATACTTGGTACTCAGCACCACACTCTAAACTACTAGCTCTCCAGGTGGTATCAGATGAGATTTCAATGAGTTCTTCCAAGAGTTTGGATGGAGATGTGTCAGGAAGCTTTGTCTCAATGTTGTCTGTAAAGTTTTTTTTTTATCCAGAGTAACTTGGTGATCCTTTTCTGTGTTTTATTAAATAATGATTTTCAGATTTTGAGAAATGGTCAAACTTATCCAAATATGGTATTTTCATGGAAAACAGTGCAGCTGCAACATATAGCACTTTAGTAATAATTGTCTGTAATCCAAAAAGAATATATATATATTTTTTTAATCTCAAGGCACCCCTGGCAACTCTCTGAGGCACCCTAGGGTGTCGCGGCAACCCTGTTGAGAACCGCTAGTCTAGATTGCTTGTAATTGAGGTAAAGTTAACATCTGTTTAGTATTTTTTATGAATTGTTATGGTTTTATTGTTTTAAAATCCCAGTAATGTTGTGGGTCCACCAGACACTGGGCAGGTAACAAAAACAAGGTTGAATGAAACTTAACGAGGTCACAACAAGGTCTGTGGATTATGTTGAGTAACCACGTCATGATTTCGGCAGAGATCTCTTTACAGATTCAAAACTGTCAGGTATTAAACTGTGTGGGTATCAAACAATAAAGACTGTCAGGCTTCAGGCGGTCAGGTGGCGTAGCGGAGATCGCGTTCGTCACCAACCCCGGAGCTGTGAGCTGCGAACAGCGAACAGGCGAATCCAGCTCACAGCTCCGGGGTTGTCACCAGCTTGGCTGGCCGTTCACACTAATACAATTGGCTGTATTAGAGGGTGGGAGAAGCTGGCGGGGTGGGTCCGGGTCGTTGTAAACAGCGACTCCTACAGTTCGGTCGGGGCGCCTGCTAAGCGCGGATAGGACCTGAGTGGGATAGTGTGATCCTTCCACACGCTACGCCCTCTCAGGGAGGATCCGCGCTGCCAGGTGAAAAGAAGCGGTTGATTGGCTGGACGTGTGTCGGAGGAAGCACGTGGTAGCCTCCACTCTCCCAGATGATCTGACTGTGGGGGGTAAGTGCGCAGCGACCAGGAAGGGGATTAGGAATTGGCATAACGACTAACATTGGGATGGGAGAAAATCGGAGGAAAATGGAGGGGGGAAAAGACAAAAAAAAAAAAAAAAAAAAAGACTGTCAGGCTTCAAAACTGTGTAGGACCCAGGCCTAGAACTGCACCCTGAGAGGGAGGTTTGCCCTGAGTGGGAGGTTTGAAGGGTCAAAGTGGGTATCAAAGAGGAGGGAAGACTGTCAGGTTGTGGACTGTGGACACCAAACAGAGAAGGTAAAGACGACTTTGAACTGTTGAACAGTAATCCAGAAAATGTGTATTGCACTGTAAAAAACTGTGATTTTATATGTCTGCACTTTATGACCTAATTTCATGTATATTATATTCTACTACTTATTGCACTGCACTATTTTACTCTGTTTATTCTATCTTACTCTTTCTATTATTGTCTATTTTTAAAACTGAATCAAACCATAACCAAGGTGGCCTGTTGGGATGTTAGATCCTAATGTGAAAAACTGTGATTTTATATGTCTGCACTTTCTATGCTAATTTGATGCCTGTGTTTTTTCTGTTGTGAGAGCACTTTGAGCTGCAGTTTCTGTATGAAAGGTGCTATACAAATAACGTTTTATTATTATTATCATCATCATCATCATCATCATCATCATCATCATCATCATCATCATCATCATCATCATTATCATTATTATTATTATTATTATTATTATTATTATTATTATTATTATTATTATTATTATTATTATTATTATTATTATTATTATTATTATTATTATTATTATTATTATTATTATTATTATTATTATTATTATTATTATTATTATTATTATTATTATTATTATTATCATCTCCAAAAGTCAGCAAATCAACCTTTCTGGATGGATAGATACTGTAACGATCAGGATAAGAGGAAAATAAGTTTGTGTTTTTATAAAAAAAATTATTTAGGGTGAACTGCCCCTTTAAGGCCACAAGCAAGTTTTATGATGGCAATGCAAAAAGAAGTTATCAATTTGCTATCATGGCTGCAGACAATAATTGTCCAGGAAGACAGATAGACCAAGGGGGAGAAAAAGAACGTAGATAATATGATGGACTGTGGAGAAAAAATTCAACACGGAAAAATCCCTACTGGGACAATACCACCATATAATTTAATACAAATTCTATTAAATATTTATATTCTATGAACAATATACCCAGAGCAGTAGCTACAAATCGCTGAACAGCCTGTGCTTGTTTTTCTAACCTCTCCAGAGCTAAGAATTAAATGCAAAATATTGCCCTCCATATCACTGCCTCGGTAAGATTCTCAAATTGTGTCAAATTGCTTGGAATAGAATCACGAGTCACTTAGCGAAAGCCTTGTAACTGTATTGCGGTGCCAATATGGCTGCAATGGTAAAACTACATGTATCATGTTTCTGAAAAGACCGGCGTAGACTCTCTCTAGCACTCCGGAGATGTGCGGATACATGTATATATATTTCTTTGCGATGAGCACTTCTGCTTATAACATAACCTATTGCTATATTTATGGCTTGGACCAGGGACACTGGTCGTATACTGAAGTGGAGTCCCAAGACTGCACCACAGTTATTACATTTAACTTCTGAAGACTATTACTGTATACGGTGGTCTGTCAAAGGTCCATGGAGCCTGAGAGTTTTGTAAATTTTTTATTTTTTATAAAACTGTGTGGTGATTTGCAAGGACACTGTGAGTAGATTATACTGTACTACTGTGGGAATTCACTGGAACTGAATTCCAGTTCACCTCCACTCTACTTGTGATCTATACTAGTGTGTTGCCTGCTGGCAATACCAGGGTAATAATAAAGAAAGGGAAGAATCAATCTATTTTTCTCTCTCTTGTGACGTTGTGAGCTGCTGTCCAGTGCGCTATGCATAAAATATAGGTCCGCGCAGAGGCACGCTGAGGAGGCCGTGCAAACTGCAATGGAATATGGGGCATCTCTCTCTCTTTACCTAATATTTTTATTCTATCCTGACATTTTTTAGTTGGAAGGGCAGTCTATATGCACAACAGTAAAAAAAAAAAATATATATATATATCTTTTTCTTTTTTATTTATTTTTAAAAAAGGGCACTTTTTTTATGAGGCTCAAAAGGGCAGGTGCTCAAGCACCCCTTGGGCTCTATGTGTGCACATGCCTGCGGCTCACAGCAGCACTGAGCTGCATACTGTATCAAGGCAAGGCAAGGTCATTTTAGAACCTTTATATAATCAGAATCCTGTCATAACGCTCCACCCACAAGCCCCACAGCAACCTTTTCACAATCGGAAGCACTCATTTCCAGCGAAAGAACATCACGATTGGTAGGATGACAGATGACTTTAATTGGTAAAGGTGGATACAACGCCTGAGTTTGATCAGTTGGGATGAACTCCAGTGCACAGTTCCTTCAGTCAAGCAACAAGGCAGAGAGGAGAGACAGAGAAGCATCACATCATCACATCCCATCACAAAATTACAGTTTGGACATTTAACATATCACCAGGTTCCATCGAAAGCCCTACACCATATAATACTGCTTGGTTCCAACACTGACAGCTTCACACTGTTATCTCCACTGAAATGGGAGGTTACATACATTTTGACATAATGCAAAGTGAATACATAATTTCTGTAATTTGTGGAATGAAGTGATCCAGACACCCTTGTGCTTGCGTGCATGCATCATACTTGAGTGTTGCAGTCGCCCTATCGTGTAGTGCTACCAGGCTCAACCTCTTGGTATGGTATTATGGGTTGAGGCCCATCTGGGTTCTCTTGTTTTTCTAACAAATTGCTTCATTTGCTAATTTGTTAACTCCTCAATCAAAATTTGATTCAGGGACATTATGGCTAATATTAGAATCACTTGACAATGGCTCTGTAACTCCTCTGGAACGCAGTCGGAACACGCCCTCATCATAATGTCATTATAGTCACGATCATTATGCAATAGACGATGGCCTTTACTGGCATTTTATAACGAGTGCGTTTCCCTAGGCTTGCGGGGTTGTGGTAGTGGACATTCTAATATACACAGAGGAATGCACACGCAAGTACACAAAACACATGAGATCATATGCATGCATACACACGCATTCCCTCCACAAACCAATGATCACACACATTGGCACGCACGCACACACACACACACACACACACACACACACACACACACACACACACACACACACACACACACACACACACACACACACACACACACACACACACACACACACACACACACACACACACACACACACACACACACACACACACACACACACACACACACACACACACACACACACACACACACATTTTAATACTTTATTTGGTTCCACAAATTATATTACATAAACAGGGAATCAAATGTATCGGGGCCAAGCAGCACTGAACACTTAAGGGTACACATAGCACCTCCTTCTCCACGTGGTTAAGCTGCCAATAATAGCTGAGACAGACCAATATTTGGCAATTTGTTTGGCTTTTCTTTTAGACATTGCAGCAATTTTCAGACCGGTCATGGTGCATTTGTATACATGGCCAAGAGTTCCGAATACAAGTACACTATATCTACACCTATACCCAAGGTCAGCCATCACACTGAGCAGTGGTTGGTATTTGATATACTTGTCCCGGAAGGCCTGGACATGTACAGATCAAAGGTACAGCCTACTTCTATGACCAGCACCTCCCTGTGGCTGGTGTCAACAAAAACAACGTCCGGTGTATTTGGTATGTTAGCAAAGACATCGCTGATAAGGCCAAACCACTCTGGTTTCACTCTGGCATGTTTGTACATTGCTGCACTAGATGGTGATATGTTCCGTACCGCATCAGACACAATGTCCACAATATGGTCATGACGAGCGATGTACAGGTGTTTGTATGCATTACATCCGTTTGTTATGTGTGCAATGGATTCTAAGTGTTGTGAATCCTGATGGTTTAAACAGAATGGACTGTGAGTTTGAGGATACCAAGTGGACAGATTGTATTGAGTGGGTAATACCTGCAGTCTTGCTTTGATGGTAAATTTTAAAACATCCTCACCAACAGCGGCGTTCTTAAACACTGAGTGTGAGACAGAGTGGTCAGCAAACTCCAAACAAGCTAGCTTTCCCTGTAGTCTAAGTCCACACCAGTGCTGCCTGATCTCAGACTGCGTCATGCTAAGCAGAACCCTCCTTGCAGGGTATCTCTGCAGTTCGACAGTCTCTTCCTGCGGTGTTGTGATGTTGGCCTTCACAACCACACAGGGGTCTGTGATAAGTTCATCAGAGACAGGACACACACACACACACACACACACACACACACACACACACACACACACACACACACACACACACACACACACACACACACACACACACACACACACACACACACACACACACACACACACACACACACACACACACACACACACATACACACACAAAACGCTCAAAGAACAAGATCAGCTCTTGGATAATCAGCAAAAAGAAAAACCACTAAATTAACATACTACAGTCAACTCCTGCATACATACAGTGTTGCTGTCCTTCCTACATTATCCACGGTTACCAGCGCTGATTTGAATCCCCATAAAAGTACTCAGGCTGTACTCAGACTATAATGACATCAGTCCCCCTGAAGCCCAATAAAGGCATGCGATCATCCCACGGCGTCTATCAAACCAACAAGATCCATCCAAGACATGTTGGTTTTACACAAGTATTATCGTTACCGTGGGTAGAAAGAGTAATGTGGGGCAAAATATAAATAACAGGCCGCTTAATATTCTCAGTAGTTCCACTCTGAAGCTAAGAGAGTTGTTAAGTGCGATACAAATGTACTGAGACACCCAAGTCCTTTGTGTTTTCTCTCAGACAAATATTCCTCTCAGATTGCCGCCCGCTGGGAGGCATTACGGCGCCACACTCAGGCTGATGCTGCAAATTATACGTGACAGAAGCAATTTTTTGGGGGGGCATTTTCTCGCACACAAAACTGCAGCGATTGTTATTAGATAAAGTAGGGAATATTGAATGCGTGATACTTCATCTGCCAACTCAGCATCTTTAATTGATAATGCAATTTAATTTCCCTCCGTATTTCCCTACATACCGTGGCTGGGGGAAAGCCTGCTGATTTCTCATGTCTAATGTAACTGCTGCACCAGCCTTAAGTGAATCCTAGAGGAGTGTTGCAGCACGTTGTAGCACACGGTATGCATAGCAACGAGCATGTGCAACTGTGCGCATGCATGTGTGTGTGTGTGTGTGTGTGTGTGTGTGTGTGTGTGTGTGTGTGTGTGTGTGTGTGTGTGTGTGTGTGCATGTGGGTGCGCACAGATTTGTCTGTGCATATTGGATTGTAGCCTATTGCATTTACCATTTATTTATCAGCTTTCAAGTGTGTATGAGAGTCCCCCTGTATGTATATGTTGTTTTTCAGACTCTGCTCTTTACACCACTTGCAATTAAATAGATAGTCCAGCTTTATAAGAAGTCTGTTTGATATTGTCACAAACTGAAATTCCCTCGATCCGCCTGGAATGCACTTTGGACCAGTGTTTTGGTTTTTGAGATGTTGGAAAGTAGTAAATGCTCGCATTTGTTAGCATCCTGATGAGTGGAAGTCAATGGGGGTTATCATTCTGTTGCAATATTCATGCCACATGTCCCCCAGTAACTTGCCCTTGCATGCTTAATGTTAACAGATCATACATTTTTGATGGAAAAAATTACTAGATGGGCTTCTTAAAGCTCCACTACAGTTTTGGAAGAATAATGACATCTATAATAATTACCTAAATGTAAATGTGGTGGGGGAGTCGTATGCTACAGCCAAACAGATACATTCTAACTTCATACAATGTCCCAGGGATCCAGTTTTCCTCTCTGGACACTTTATTAATTCAGTTATATATATATATATTGTACCATCGAGCAGCTTTGGATTAGTGGACTGTCTCTTAGGCCTCTCTACCTACCTCTCTGAGGCAGCCCATGAAGTTGTTGCTGACCGGGGATCCGGGCAGGTCGGCTGTGCTGGGGCTCCCGCCAACGTAGAAGAAGTCGTCCGAGCCCAGCATTGTGTAGTCGTCCTGGGTGTAGCCTGTGGTCGTCAGGATCCCGTCCACGGAGATGGTGACCTGTTTTACGGGGACGTAACACACAGTCGACCATTAGACTCTGAGAGGAGGATCTCCTGATACATACATGGCATACACGTTCCTCTTCCTCACATCTGCATTCTAGAGAGGTTCGGACTTTCGTTTTTTTTTTACCATTTCCCTGAATCCTTTGGTACCTTGGAGGAGCGATTTTTGGATTCAGAGTTTCAGACAGCATTTTCTTTTTTTTTGTCTGGACTTTTTTTGTTTGTTTGTTTTGTCGTAGTTTTCACAGGACAGGTATAAAGAAAATATGGACTGCAGCATATTTTCTTTATCTTTGATGGGGGTAAGAAGTATGGATTCTAGGTTTGGTTCT
>NW_028174809.1:36770-54270 GCF_963971535.1 Notolepis coatsorum
ATTGATTCTCACATTCTTAACACATTCTTAATGAACCCTCAGAGTATGTAGCATGCTATGCGTGAAGGCAGTGGTGTCCTATGAAACTAGACAATCTAAGGTATCTGTTACGAAGGATCAGATTAAACCGAATATATATATTTATTTATGGATATATATTGAATAGTATTTGTATATCGTTTGATATCCCTTGTATATTCCTTGTACATATACACGGAATATCCCTTTAGCCTACTATAGCCCATAATAGTTCATTCTCTTATTGGACAAGGACCTGGCGCCAGGGACAAGCCCCTTGGAGCCAAGTTCAATGGTACCGACGAGACATGTCTCTACTAGCCCCGGCTCTGCGCAGGAATACGGCTACCGAAAGGAGAGTGGCACTATTTGTTCACCGTGCATATAAATATGGCGCAAGTAAATGTAGAAGACCCTTAGTCCTTTACCCTTCTACCCAACTAAGTAACAGAACGATACCGCGTGCGGTGTAGTATGGGCTGTTTGGCCTTAGAATAGCATCGAGACCTCGTGCGAATTAATAGCTGAATTGTCAGAGTTTGGCACTGTACCGTCGAGTGCGACGTATTTCTATTAAGTAATAATAGTCTATTGTGTATGGTGCATCGTGCGGTTAGAGTTCTAAAGTGACCAGCATCTCCAACGCTTCCTCGTGTTATCTAGAGTCTTAACCAGGCTGGGGCCGACCACACATGGCGCTTTCTTCCGAGGAGATCTAGACGAGGACCGAGGGACATGTACACTGGATTACCTACCCGACGACTGCTGAGCCCTATGCGGCTGGAATATATTTGCTTTGGTACTGTGATTTGTGGAGCGGATAATCGCCGACGCCTGTGAGTGTTGGATTTACCCCCGAGAGGAGTCAAGTTGAGTCGGCGCTCAGACCACTGAGGTCGCCTAGCTTCTTCTTCATTGTGGAGCTACAGCCTACAAGAGAACCAAGGTGTATTCATCTGCGGATCAAGAGTCTACTGCACTGTCTTCTGTACTTGAAGTCTCCCTAGACATCGTTGACCAGACGGTCTACTACCGACGGCTCTCCTACCCCCCCTACCGGCCTACAACCGGGAGGACCCCTTCCAGAATATCCTGCTATATCATTAAGAGTACCATAGATTTAATTCCCTAAGAGCCAGGTTGTATACTTGCTTCCTGCGTAACCAGAGATTGGACATTCAGTGTTGATTTGCCTACGAGTACTCATTTGCCTTACAAGTGCATTCAAATCATAAATGTAATAGTAACTATTATATGTACCTTTTGCTATATATTAAATATTTGATTATTACCTTTGTGTGGACCCGATTTCATTGTGGGAAAGTGTTCATCATATTTAGATATCGTGTACTGTATGGCCAGAAGTTAAAGTACATAAAGCGGTAGTGGTTTAATGATACCATACTTATCAATACAGTCAGGGAATTGTACCCCTCAGTTACAGTATCCATTGGTACCATGTCACATGGTGACATGAAGACATGGCTCAAAAGGGACTATACTTGACCTAGACACTTAGCTTAAGGCCCCCTTGCATGTTGTGTGAGTCTGTATGTATATAAATGTTAAATGGTATATGTGATGTGTTGTGATGTCACGTTTTGTATGATGCATGTTTTAAGCATCACACTCCCCCACCCCCCTACAAGGACCACAATGGAAATAAGCTCTGAGCTTTTTTGTGTTCATCCTTGGCAGTATATCCCGACTGTGCTCTTCTGTCACATGTTTATTTTTATATTGTCAAATAAAGTCATTCATTCATTCATTCATTCATTAATTCACGCTAACTTGTCAGCAGGGGTGTAAAGTACTTGAGTAATTGTACTTTGTTACAATACTTAAGTACTGTTTTTGGGGATTTGTACTTTACTCAAGTATTATTAGGTTTGTATACTTGTACTTTTACTCAATTACATTTCAGAGGAAAAAAAACATACTTTTTAATCCTAACATTTAAAATGCAGACCTACAAAGTACATAGTACAAATCTCGCAGGTCCAACAATTCTCTGGCCGAACTAACATTAACGTTATTAATCCTGCGGCCACACTTTATTTAAAAACAGCCAATCAAATCCCCATCAATGGAAAATGTAGCCGCCCATACCCATGCTGATTGGTCCTTGTGCAAGACTAGAAAGTGGGGATCTTTGATTAAACTGATGATTTCACTAATTGGCTCACCTCTTCAACTAACTCACCTGGTGCAACGTGTAGTTAAAATTAAAACTTGACCCACGATGGAATGACTTTGAGACCCCTGGTCTATCGCGTGCAGTAGAAACTTTACTTTTACTCAAGTGTGTTTTTAGCCAGATACTCTGACTTTTACTTGAGTACGATTTTTTAGACGGTACCCATACTTTCACTTAAGTATAATTTTTGGGTACTTTTTACACCCCTGCTTGTCGGGAAGGGGGCTAAATAACGTTCTAAAGTTAGACACAATTGAGGAGAAAATGGCATGGCCTCTCACCTCAAGATATATGAATGAAAATGGGTCCTATGGGTCCTATATCCACGCGTCTCCCCTTTACAGACATGCCCACTTTATGCTAATCCCATGCAGTTTTGGGTAAAAGCCATGCAGCTTTTTGCATGCAGTACAAATATGTACCATTTGTTCAGCACTGCTCACAGCAGAGGTTAGAAAGAGTTAAAAGGACATCTTGACACTGCCAGGCTGACTCAGGCCAATGAAGGATGCTACCTTGGTGAGGTCAGAGGAGAGCATGCCCACTCAGTCTATCATGACACCACTTCATGACAGATGTTATGCATAATGGAGGTGTGTTCTTTAAACTGTGACAGTTTTCCTAAAACGTTATTTAAAGAAATATCGCAATATATCACAATATACTGCTTTTTGTGTTGTGATACGATTTGTATGGCCAGGTTATTGCCAACACACAGCCCTAGTATTTATGTTTGCAGCCTGTGTTATATATCAGGTCGCAGTAGCCAATTTAGCCATGTGTCAGGGCTTGCCACTTTGATTAATCACCGCGACGGCCCCCCCGGCCTGAAAGCTGGGTGGAAAGGAAGATTTTAGCTTTGGGGGGGGGGAAAGAGTAATGAGACAGCTATATGGATATAAGGCTGAAGTGGTTTGTTAAGAATGTGCATAATCACACTTGTGGCTTGAGTGAAATATTAATGGGAGTTTCAGGCCAATTGAAGTCTCTTGTTGAGAAAGCACTCCAGCCAGATCGACTTACTCTCTCTGGCTGTGAGCTGGGTTGACTGTTGAATCATGAGGCTTTACCCTGCCTACCTACACCTCAGCGTTTCCGTTAGCCGGTAATTACCGGTATTTGACCGGCAAAATCTGTTGAAGTCCGACATATTTAATCTCTCCGGTCTTAATGTCCGGTGAAAATAATTCCCTGAGTCTAAGCACAATTTGATTATTTGAATTGTATTAAAATAGGCTAAAATTAAATAGCCTATGCGATGAACGAAACAATCATTACATTTGTTTCATCGTTGCTTCTAATAATGACAACGACGTTGTCAGCGAGAGCTTAGTGCTGGGTGTGCAAACTTTTGTGAAGCTGCAGAGCCGGAGCAGCAGCAGCACAATGCAGTACTCCAGCAGTACTCCAATTCAGCCATTTTCAATTCAATGTTGGGTGGGGGGCGCTGCTGTGCGGTCCCCAGAAAAGAGCCAATAACAGCTGAATCTGCTGCTCTGCATCGACATACTCTCGCAAATAAGTCATTGGGAGGTGGAGAGAGAGAGAGTCGTCACGCAAACCCACGATAATGTTGCCGTCTCTCTCTGCCAAATTTCTCAGTTCTTCGCTTGATATAATTAATACAAATGTCCAATATAACGGAATTCGTTAGCTCATAAAAATGTGATTATAACAGACTGTTGTTTATTAATGTCGGGCGACTGCCCACAGACACCTATTTGATTTAAAGTCGGCAGCATCACGAGTCTCGGGACTTATTTTATTTGGAATATAATGACTTTATACGCAAAAGTAGCCTAGTTTTAAGTAAAAATATTATAAATCTACATGCCTTGATGATGTCATTCTTTTGTTTTGTTGTCATTCTTTTGCCTATCAATTGTTTTTAAGCTCAATAAACTCTGACCGGAATTTCTCTCATTTGGGACACTGAGGCCGGCAACAATTTTTTCTAACGGAAACCCTGCTACACCTACTGTGCCTTACAAAGCCTTGTGCTATGAGCTATATAGATTCAAGATTCAAGAGGTTTATTCGTCACATACATACACGAGACATGTAGTGAAATTAAGGTTGGCCATGCCCGCCTTGATTGTGCAAAAATACAATCATAAAATAGAATAATAAAATAGATAATAAAATAGACATGATAAAAAGTAATACGAATAAAATACAATACAATGCTAAGCTTTTTTTTTTTATCCACTTTTTCTCCCATTTTTTTCGATATTTTCTCCCATCCCAATTTTTTCGTATCATCCAATTCAACCCTCCCCTGTCACGAACGCTGTTTCTTGCCTCCCACAAGCCGGCTGCAATGTGGACTAAGTCATACATAGCACAAGTCCCCTCCGGTACTTGAGGTAACAGCAGTCGCATCTTTTCACCTGCGCAGCTCGATCTCTCAGTGGCGAGGAGTAACGCGTGGGAGGCTCACGCTGCCCCCGACACTTCCTGATTCTACTGCGCAGGCGCACCAACCGACCTGTAGGAGTCGCTGTCCACAACGCCCGATCCCCACCCATAAGTTTCCCACCCCCTAATACGGCCAATGTGTATTAGTATGAACGACCAGCTAAACTGAAAGCAATGTGGAGCGCTGGGCTCGAACAGGCAAGCCCAGCGTCTCCGTCATTCGTGGCGAGCGCCTTGCCCACTACGCCACGTAGCCGCCAATACAATGCTAAGCTTTAAGAATAAGAGAATATATTTATTCCTCATGTTACTCATCCATGACATCCGTAATTATTATTTATGGCCCTATTATATAGTATATCTAGGTATATACATATACATATATATAGAGATAGAGAGAGAGAGAGAGAGAGAGAGAGAGAGAGAGAGAGAGAGAGAGAGAGAGAGAGAGAGAGAGAGAGAGAGAGAGAGAGAGAGAGAGAGAGAGAGAGAGAGAGAGAGAGAGAGAGAGAGAGAGAGAGAGAGAGACCAGGATAATCACATTGATATCTCCATCTCTTTGTCAAGTGGGCCCCTGGCCAACAAGAAGGCAGCGTACAGATAATGCACGCTCTGTTCTTCTCCAGGCATCATCTCCGTGAACAGCCGCCGGACGCCATTCACGGCCAGCGGGGAGAACGAGATCCTGGACCTGGAGGGGGACCTCTACCTCGGGGGGCTCCCCGACAACCGGGCGGGCCTGGTGCTGCCCACCGAGCTGTGGACCGCCATGCTCAACTACGGCTACGTGGGCTGCATCCGGGACCTGTTCATCGACGGGCGCAGCAAGGACGTGCGTCAGATCGCCCAGGCCCAGAACGTGACGGGCATCAGGCCCACGTGCAGCAAGATGTTGGGGAAACAGTGCGACAACAACCCCTGCAAGAACCAAGGGGCCTGCAAAGAGGGGTGGAACCGCTTCATCTGCGACTGCACCGGGACCGGCTTCTGGGACCGCACCTGCGAGAGAGGTGAGTCCCCTTCTACCCCTGTCGCTTTTCTTCTCTGCCGTGATTGATGGCATATTGGATCTCTCGGTGATGAAGCTATAAACCCTATTGGCTTTGTCTGCGATGAGCCTAAAAGCCTATTGGTTCTGTCAGCGGTGAGACTGATGTATTAATTGGTGCCCAGAGGATTTTTTCGCAGAAGTCCCTTCCGCTGTTGAAGGGGAGCGGTTTTCAATTGTTTCAAGGCTGTGGGATGGTCCCTGTCAATCAAGGTGTTCAAGGTAGTCTATGACATAATGTTATGCAATTGTTCAAAATATGCATTCTGGCAGTGTCTGTACTTTTGGGAGCCTAATGGAGATGGTTGTACAACCACAAGGTTAGTGCCCAAGATAAATTATTGTAGTCACGCCATACTGTATCTGTGTATGTATTATGAAACTTTCGAGTAACAAAAACTATAGATACGTCACTTTTGAGTGGACAGTGGTCCTTTTTAGCGTGATGGGGTTATTGGAGATAAGTATGACTCGGGACACTTTCCTCATAATATTTATGGGAGCTTTGCTGAAAGATTTAATAGGATTTCACTCTTCCGCAGAGCGGCTTTGGAGAGGGATACCGTTTTTTCTCTCTCTTCCCAAATACGTTTCTGGAATGAAATTGAACCAGTCTCTGAGCGAAATGGGCTCCCCTTGTCTGGGTTTTAAGAGCTTGGCCGCATTAAGATTTTATGAGACAGGGGAGATAGGGGGAACTCTGAGCCATGGACAATGATGCTATCAGAACATTGTTCTGCCGCGATTGCCCTCTTTTTACAGGGGTTTTCAAGGTTCGCAAGAGCGCTTTAAGTACTTTCATATAGGAACTCAAGTCATGTAAAGAAACATACTTTTGTGGAAGCATAATGACTTTTTGGGGGCCGGCTGCTACCACTAGGTTTCATTGTGAAAAGCACATAGCGGACCAGGGAGGGGATAATGAGGCGTTAAATGATGACAAGTCAACTCTGGCAGGCTGGGTCAAGTCCAGCGAGCCAACCTGTATGTCTTAAATAGACATGGAGCAAAAGCACTCAAGTACTGTACTAGAGTATGGTCGTTACGGCCTACGTTCGGGGACCACAGCGTTCCCTATACAGGGCCCCTCCTGAGGAAATACAAAGAGACCGGAAGACATTTTGAACACACGTGCACGAATGTGCACCATTCAAGATTTTAAATGTTCCTTTGATGCAGTCAGAGCTTGGTAAAGCTGCATTCTCCCACTATGCTCCCTTTTTATGGAATACGCTGCAAGTAAAACTTTGTCTAGAGGCACTTCCTACTGTGAATGCTTTTAAAGGTATGCTATGATTAGCCCTTTATGAAACATGTAACTGTTTTACCTGATGCTATTGCTGATCTGATTATGCTCCTTGCCACTGCACAAATGGCCTTCTGTACTTATATTTGAATTGTATGTTTTTTGTTTAATGCCCTGTTTTATGTTGAAACTTGTTGTGTGCCGTGTTAGTCAGGACTCCCTGGAAGAAGAGATCTTGTATCTCAATGGGACATTCCTGGATAAGTAAAGGATAAATAAATAAAATTAAAAAGATTTAATATTTAATCAGGAAGATATCCTGAAGTAGTCCGTATTTGAGGACATGTCTCATAGGATGTAGGATCTACAGTAGGAACGTATGTGCACATAGTGCAGCAGCATGCAGCCTTCAATATTAAAGAGCAATATGGGGAATTCTCCATTGAAACACAGTACAGTGCATGTCATGTTTGCGAGAGAGAGAACATAGCGTCGTCGGTGGGCATGGGCAGGGATCTGGGGCTGTCTGAGTGAGTTAACCGTGACGGACTATGGTGCGTCTATTTTCGGAGCACCTTTTCTATTTGAGACTGCTGCTGTATGTATGTTGTCGTGAACCTGCTCAAAGTCCAGACAAAACAGGGGAGGCCACACAAGGAATCAATAAACAAATGTAATAAACGCATAGAAAACTAGACACACAAGTTAATGTGTTAATAAAGTGTTAATATATGAAAAGAAAACTACCGTAAACAAACAAAACTCAATTGTACCAATTGTACCTTGGAGGAGAAAGAGAGAGAGAGAGAGAGAGAGAGAGAGAGAGAGAGAGAGAGATAACTGTCATAGCCAACCCTCTAATAGTGATCAGGATTGATTCAGGTGTGGCCCTTCCTCCTGAGATTATTGGATTCATGTGTGGCCCCGCCTCCTGAGAGGAATGGATTCAGGTGTGGGCCTTTGTGCTGAGATTAATGAATTCAGGTGTGGGCCTTCCTCCTGAGAGGAATGGATTCAGGTGTGGGCCTTCCTCCTGAGAGGAATGGATTCAGGTGTGGGCCTTCCTCCTGAGAGGAATGGATTCAGGTGTTGCCCTTCCTCCTGAGATGAATGGATTCAGGTGTGGGCCTTCCTCCTGAGATGAATGGATTCAGGTGTGGGCCTTCGTGCTGAGATTAATGCATTCAGGTGTGGGCCTTCCTCCTGAGATGAATGGATTCAGGTGTGGGCCTTCCTCCTGAGATGAATGGATTCATGTGTTGCCCTTCCTCCTGAGATGAATGGATTCATGTGTTGCCCTTCCTCCTGAGAGGAATGGATTCAGGTGTGGGCCTTCCTCCTGAGAGGAATGGATTCAGGTGTGGGCCTTCCTCCTGAGAGGAATGGATTCAGGTGTTGCCCTTCCTCCTGAGATGAATGGATTCAGGTGTGGGCCTTCCTCCTGAGATGAATGGATTCAGGTGTGGGCCTTCGTGCTGAGATTAATGAATTCAGGTGTGGGCCTACCTCCTGAGATGAATGGATTCAGGTGTGGGCCTTCCTCCTGAGATGAATGGATTCATGTGTTGCCCTTCCTCCTGAGATGAATGGATTCATGTGTTGCCCTTCCTCCTGAGATGAATGGATTCAGTTGTGGGCCTTCCTCCTGATATGAATGGATTCAGGTGTGGCCCCGCCTCCTGAGAGGAATGGATTCATGTGTGGCCCCGCCTCCTGAGAGGAATGGATTCAGGTGTGGCCCCGCCTCCTGAGAGGAATGGATTCATGTGTGGCCCTTCCTCCTGAGATTATTGGATTCATGTGTGGCCCTTCCTCCTGAGAGGAATGGATTCATGTGTGGCCCTTCCTCCTGAGATTATTGGATTCATGTGTGGCCCCTCCTCCTGAGATTATTGGATTCATGTGTGGCCCCGCCTCCTGAGAGGAATGGATTCAGGTGTGGGCCTTCGTGCTGAGATTAATGAATTCAGGTGTGGCCCTTCCTCCTGAGAGGAATGGATTCAGGTGTGGCCCCTCCTGAGATGAATGGATTCAGGTGTGGCCCTTCCTCCTGAGAGGAATGGATTCAGGTGTGGGCCTTCCTCCTGAGAGGAATGGATTCAGATGTGGGCCTTCCTCCTGAGAGGAATGGATTCAGGTGTGGGCCTTCCTCCTGAGAGGAATGGATTCAGGTGTTGCCCTTCCTCCTGAGAGGAATGGATTCAGGTGTGGGCCTTCCTCCTGAGAGGAATGGATTCAGGTGTGGGCCTTCCTCCTGAGAGGAATGGATTCAGGTGTTGCCCTTCCTCCTGAGATGAATGGATTCAGGTGTGGCCCCGCCAATAGGATCACCTGCAGGATGTTTTGTAGGTTAAAGTGTATAGACAATAAATGGCATGTGCAGTTACCGATTAGCATGGCGCAGGTGAGCACATTGTGAGACAAATCAATACAGAATGTTGCAGATGTGGGAGGGCAGGATTTCATTCCGTTTGCTGAGGCACGTCGAGACCTGAAATAGCAACCTCTTAAAAACTGAACCCAAATAAGACACTGGAGCACACAATTAACTTGTATTAATACTTTATTTATAGGGTACAAATGACTAACGTTCCTGCTGAATTGTCCTATTCTGAGAGCACCGGTATCCGGTTGTGGATTGGCTGAGGAGCAAGATGTCCATTCAACTCTATTCTTATTTGTTATTGTGACATTTCTTCTTTGAGGATCTTTGAGGATCTTATGGTTTGGAACACAGTCGTCGTCTTTTCTTACTCTTCTTCTGCTGCTGCTGATTATTTTTCTTCTTTTTCTTCTTTTTCTTTTTCTTCTTCTTCTTCTTCTTCTTCTTCTTCTTCTTCTTCTTCTTCTTCTTCTTCTTCTTCTTCTTCTTCTTCTTCTTCTTCTTCTTCTTCTTCTTCTTCTTCTTCTTATTCTGCTTATTTTACTTTTCCCTCTTCTTCTCCTATATGCCTACCCATGGAATATTGACTGATTACACATTTTGCTCCCCTGTCACACAGTCATTCCCACCTAAAAGGAGCTGCCCAGTACATTTAGGCCATGGTTAGACTAGTGTATTCCTGGCGTTTTTTTATACGTTTTTGAATACGTTTCATGTCCCTATTACACAGAAATGCGTTTTTTGGCGTTTTTTTGTGGATACGGCTGAAACGCAAAATTGTGTTTGCGTTTTGGAGATACGCTAAAAAACGCGCCGACAACAGCGTGTAGTCTGCACGGAGCCGTTGTTGCGAAAACGCCCATGCGCAGTAGATACCATCTGCGTGCCCTTCCGGTGACAACAGTGTGTGTGTGTGTGTGTGTGTTTGTGTTTGGGACATAGCTCCGTGTCCCAAATAGCTTCAGCTACCATGTGTTGTCAAGTTATTGTTATAAGGACCCCAGTCCAAGCTACAACAGTCTGCATTCCCTTAACAATTGTTTGTATTGAGCCGTATTGTATTGTACCCATATGCAATATGTTAAATAAAGTTTACATCCATTCATTCTGCTAACATTACCGATTGCATGAGCAGCTGGCTAACGTGAGCTATCAGGATTCAGACCCTGTTAGCTCAGAGCTCCTCTTTCAACTTAACAAGCATTAAACAAAATAGCCCAGTCATCTATTCACCTTTGTTTAATACACGCAGCGTTGTCTCTAATGTTATCTAAACTACTGATAGCTCGCGATATCATCAGTTTGGTGCTGGCTAAGTAGCGTGAGCTAACGTTAGCTTCTAGCCACAATGCTATATTGTTATAATGGCATACTCCATTGACGTTAGCATGCAGCTAACAATGCTACCGATCTTTTTTTAGACTAAACTATCCGCTCTTGGTGGTCACTTGTGTTGATGTTAGTTTTGTTTCATCAACAAATGACAGGCAGAACACACAGTGAAGGTATCCGTTTTGTTTATTGCACTTTTATTAGGCTTTGCTGAAAAAGAATTGCTGCATTGGGTAACTAGGCAAAAGATGGTGGCCACCTTGTTGACATTTGCTTTGCAGGCACATTCAAGTTCTGATTGGTTGAAATTGCCTTCATGTTTGCCACCTACTGCCACCTACTGCTTTGGCAGTGTACTACATCAGTGTGCTCGGGTGACAAAAACGAAAAAAAAAACGAAAGTGTGACTCGAGGCGCACGACGTCGCGGCGAAACGCATATGACGACGATACGAAAATGATACGAAAGGTGTAACCGACGCCTTAGAGTAGGAGTTGCCCAGTACACTTAGGAGCTCCCCAGTACACTTAGGAGCTGCCCAGTACACTTAAGGCGCTCCCATAGTCCAGCAGACTGTACACAGAGCAGACTCCGCGGAGATCCGCGCGGCTCTTTGAGCTTTCATAGTCGAGCAGATCTCAGCGGACGTCCGCGGTCTATTTCCTACATTTCTCGCACCAGTTTTACTACATTTCCCACAATTCTGTCTGTTCTACTGTACTGGCAGATCAGAGGGAACATTATCAGCGGGAGAGAGAGAGAGGGAGAGGGAGAGAGAGAGAGAGAGAGAGAGACAGAGAGAGAGAATGAGAGAGAGAGAGAGAGAGAGAGAGAGAGAGCGCGCTTCACGGGCTCATCTCTCTCCTCGCGCCACCAATTGCTCGCGCAGTGTCACATTTAATGCAGTTCGATGTCAACCAAAACGCCGAGCAGCGTTTTGTGTGACACCAAGTCAGCGGCGCGGGTGTCCGCGCCTCAGAAAATAGGAGCGTCGCACCTGTGGGTCTGCTGTCCGTTGAGATCAAAGCTCAAGAGTCCGCGCGGACGTCCGCGCGGACGTCCGCGCGGACATCCGCGGAGTCTGCTCTGTGTACAGTCTGCTGGACTATGGGAGCGCCTTTAGAGTAGGAGCTGCCCAGTACACTTAGGAGCTGCCCAGTACACGTAGGAGCTGCCCAGTACACTTAGAGTAGGAGCTGCCCAGTACACTTAGGAGCTGCCCAGTACACTTAGAGTAGGAGCTGCCCAGTACACATATGAGCTGCCCAGTACACTTAGAGTAGGAGCTGCCCAGTACACATATGAGCTGCCCAGTACACATATGAGCTGCCCAGTACACAGGAGCTTTGATTTGATTTTATTACAGATCCCCATTAGCTGGTGCCATGGCAACCAGCTAGTCTTCCTGGGGTCCACACAAAAAAACATACAAAAACAATTATTGCAAAACAGAATTATTAAAAGCCAGTACTCAACATACAATACACAATAAAACTAACAATTAAGATGGCTAAAATTACATGCAAACAAAGAAACAGAAAACAAAAAAACAAAACAAAACAAAATACAAAATACAGTGTTAAATACAATTTAAGATTGTTTTTAAAATTGAATATTTTTAAGAATTGCTTTTAGAATGCTCATCAATGTTACTAATTATTAAAAGCCAGTACTCAACATACAATACACAATGAAACTAACAATTAAGATGGCTAAAATGACATGCAAGCAAAGAAACAGAAAACAAAAAAACAAAACAAAATACAAAATACAGTGTTAAATACAATTTAAGATTGTTTTTAAAATTGAATATTTTTAAGAATTGCTTTTAGAATGCTCATCAATGTTACTAAAACATCAATTTCACCATACCTTTAAAAAGAAAAGAAAAACACACAAAGTAATCAGAAGAAGTTTTGGATAACATTCATAACACTCATGCATGACATATATTAATTTCCTTCCGGATTATGGCTCCTTTGAGTTTCTTTTTGAAACTGTCCTTGTACACTGCCCAGTACACTTAGAGTAGGAGCTGCCCAGTACACTTAGGAGCTGCCCAGTACACTTAGAGTAGGAGCTGCCCAGTACACTTAGAGTAGGAGCTGCCCAGTACACTTAGAGTAGGAGCTGCCCAGTACACTTAGAGTAGGAGCTGCCCAGTACACTTAGGAGCTGCCCAGTACACTTAGAGTAGGAGCTGCCCAGTACACTTAGGAGCTGCCCAGTACACTTAGAGTAGGAGCTGCCCAGTAAACTTAGGAGCTGCCCAGTACACTTAGGAGCTGCCCAGTACACTTAGGAGCTGCCCAGTACGACCACAGTCTACCATTGACTAATTAACTGATCCCAAGTGCCGCCTTATTTCCTTGACCCTCCAAAGGGGCCCTTCACCGAAAAACAATGCAGATTTATTTTGTGCACATAATCTCACACATATCCCAAGGTTCTAAACTGTTTTGCATTAATGTATTTAGTTACAGAGAGTATCTCCAAGTTTCAAGTTTCAAGTTTCTTTAATAGTTGTCATACAGAAGTACAGAATACTTTTATACAAAATGCTTCTTACTGTTGCGCTCCAGAGACTGTGCAAGACAAGATAAGTATGAAATAAAATAACATAGTAAAATTAGAAGTAAAAAAAATGAGGTCACAGTGTTCAGTTTAGACATATGTACAATGTTCGATGCAGAATAGACGTAGTTACCATACAATATACAATACTGTGCAGTGTACTAATATACAATACTATATAGTGCAAGGCAGAAATGGAGAAATGGGACGAGGTGCAATTTAGGTACAATTCACAGTAGGTGTACGAGTTGTAGTGCAAATCCTTTATCAATAAATATAAAGTGTAAGTGTGTTTGTGTGATCTAAAGTGTGGAGAGTGGGTGCTGCAGTGTGTTGTTTGTTTAAGTGAGTGTGTGCGTGTGGGTGTGTGTGCTGTGTGCATCTGATGGTTGTTGCATAGTGATTATTGTTCGTTTAGCAGCCTGATGGCCTGGGGATAGAAGCTTCTTCTGAGTCTTTCTGTGCTTGCCTTAAGACTCCGGTATCGCTTGCCTGACCGCAGCAGTTCAAAGAGGCAGTTGTTCGGGTGGCTCGAGTCCTTAATAATTCTCTTAGCCTTCCCCTTGCACCGCTTGTTGTAAATGTTCTGGAGGGTGGGAAGCCCCCCTCCAATTGTGCGTTCGGCTGAACGTGTCACTCCCCATGTGACATCATCAGACGACACTGAATCCTTGTGTTGTGTTAATTACAACTCAATGAAATGATATAGATCATGATCATGAACAATTCCAATCCCTATTGCAATCCTTATCTCTATTCTATCTATTACTAATCTATTTTTTTCATCTACATCATTTCATTAAGCTGTAATTCATCTGTTTTGGTTCAGGTAAATGATAAGAACAGCACCCTCTCCTTCACTGTAGCATGTGTCCACTGTCCTGGTACAACTTTTAAACATCCTCCACTGCAGGCAATCTGAGTAGGCTTCTTTTCATAGAAAGAAAATGGCTTGGTGTTCCGAGCTCGTCAGAATGTGACTGAATGGCAAGCAGGACAACCTAAAGGTGGTTGTCAAGGTGTTGCCAAGGTTGGCGGTGCTTGGGATCGCTCAATTATGGGATCATTGTGTTGGAGGAGTTCTGGCTGAAGTGACTTGCTCAAGGGAACCACGGCAGATGACCAAATGGCCATACACGTTAATTCCCAATGCCTGGACTGTCCCCAGCCTAGACTGTCTCTAAGCCTAGACTGTCCCTAAGCCTAGACTGTCCTTAGCCAATCCAGCGCGTTGACCTTTCTGTTATTAGGTTGTGTCTGTAGCCTACTGTAGCTACTGTGGCTACCTTGGCTACACTGGGATCTTACCTCAGGGTTATTGCCCTCATGCCCCCCTCCACCCTACCTAACCTCAGAAACATCCAGTTGTTTGTCTATCTGTGTGTCTGCATAGAGTGGTAAAATTCTAGCATAATTTCACTACAAAACCTACAGATGTACAAACACATGCACACACACACACACACACACACACACACACACACACACACACACACACACACACACACACACACATGTGTGTGTATGAACACTACATTGCACCGTGCAATTACATCCGTTTGACCTCTCCTATGAAACACACACCTTTATTGCCAGTCTGCGTCAGCAACCACATGCATCAGGAAAGGACACTTTTGTTACACATGTAACAACCTTGGGACTATATCTGGATTATCATTTATAATGCATTGTAATACTGTACGTGCTTTCATGTTGGCCAAGTCAGTCATCGAGGCGTCCTGGAGGGAGTCTGAGAGAGGATGCTGGAAACCAAGAAGAGGAAGAATAGCTTTGTTATTATTATTTTATAATTATTATATAATTATCATTATTATTATGTTGGTATCTTAACTACACAATGTAATGTTAGCTTATACACGTCTCGGTTGAAGGGTTACTCTAGTCAAATGCCTGTTTTATTTTTGGGGTCCCCAGGGCAAAGCCTATCTAATCTAATTGGGGTTCTGTGGTCTGAAAGAAAAGTTTGAAACCTTTGCACGGTCTGTTTGTATAGTTGCTCTTTCTCGGCCCTCCCTATACCTCTGAGCCTCGCTCAAAGCCTCCCTCAGCGCCCATATCAAACGAGCACTAAAACGTATTGACGGTCGGAGCTCGCTATTGATCTAGAAGAGCACCACGATACCTTACAGTACAACAGACAAGAGAGCTTTGAGGATGAGACAAAGCGGCCCGGTGCTGAGAGAGAGAGATCAATGGTCCCCTAAGGATAGCGCTAATTACAGCTACCACAATACAATAGACTCCCGCTGACTTCCACCATTGAGATGTAGGTTTTACTGTACGATCCATATGTCCTTGAAAGGTATATCGGCCGTTCCTTTGAAAGCCTCTTTGTGCAGATTTATTGCCACATTACATTTGTTTTTAGGCTTTATTGCCACATTACATTAGTTTTTACCTTAACTGGATCTGTGCCAAAAACGAGTTAACTCGTTATTGCCCGCCATGCGTTCAGCGCCAGAAACTAGTTAACTCGTTTTTGGGATCGTTATTTCGTTTATTCGCTATATCTATTCATAATTCATAGCTGCAGCCTCTGGTATACCCTTCAGACCCTGTCTGAGCTGGCAGACGGCCAACACCGCCCTCTACTGCCATGCGGAGCTATTGCATCCCATTTGAAATGGGCTCGTGTGTTTTAGGAGCCGATCTGAGCCGGGCGGGCAGGGTTTAAATACTCAGGCGAGCCAGGGGCAGGAGCGCCCCGCTACGATGGCCATTTCATGTATGCACGACGAGATATAATAATGATAATCTAGCGTTGATTTCAGGATGATTAGATAATCAGCCGAAAAATTACAACAGTAAAATGCCTTTTTCTCGTCTTTTTCCTGGAATTACTCAAAAGCACCCAAACCATACTCTATTCAAAACGGTACAAAACGGAAATGTACGGATGTTTGGGGCATGTTGACTGGAAGCAACTCACTGACAGTCGACGGCGTTATTAAACCCATAGATATAATATAAGATATATTATAAGCACTTGCAAATGTCGCAGTCTAAAACTATATCCATTGAATAAAGACCTGGCGATGAAGGGGGATCAGCGCCCCCTGCTGCTGGCGGTCAATGTGTTAATATATTTGTATTTTACCTAATGTCCTTATTTATTGGTGCTTGTTTTATAACTTTTTTGTTATTGTTTGTATTGTTTATTTAGGTGAGATACTTTTATACGCCTTTAGGTTTTTTTGTATCTTACCTGCACAATCATTTATTTTATTTAGTTTCATTGTGCAAATAAATAATATATATATATGTTTAAATAGATTACTAATGTTACATAACCTTACTATGTAATGGTCATCTCAATGGCATGACTACTATGGGCACTAACATCATTACACATGAATATAAGTGGGCTCATTGGATCCAGCCATACCCAATTTATGCCAAGACTGTTTAGGGACCCCAGTATGCAAATATCAAATCCACTGGGCCCCGTTCCCCGTACCTGGATAACTGAGTTAGCCGGATAACTTTCGGTGAAGTCTGACTTAAGCCGGACTTTCCGGCTCCCCGTACCTGGATTGTCCAGATCACCATGACAACAGATCCAAAAGTTTGAGCCTGGTCGAAAGCAGGGTTTAAGTTCAAGTTAGCCGGATCAACCATCGCCACGCCCCAGCAAAGAAGTGACAGCCCGTTTCCTGAAATTATTCCCACAGTCTACGATCTGCATTATACCATTCTGAATTACGTTTTTGTGCTCCATTCTTCCAGAGGGGGCTTTTGAAATGTAAAATAGACCCAAAATGCTGATACTAAATTCACTTTGTCCTAAATAATGCACGTTATATATACCGTGGCGCTCGCTCGGTGCGATGTACACATTTATGTGGTTATTTTAATTGTAACTGGGATTAAGATGTCTGATGAGATGCGCTGTTTGACGGATTTGAGAAATTGAATGAGCCGTTGACGTCACATTAATGAATGAGGATAAAGAAATAAAACTTCATTCAAAATAAAGAATATTATAAACACGGGTCTCTCGTTCATTAATGTATAAACAATGAATTTATCCCATCTGGCACAGTGGCTCAGCGGTAGTGCTCAAGCCTGCCAACCCAGCGACCGGTGTTTGAAACCCCGTGTTTCCAATATAATTTTTTTTGAATATAATATTAATGATTATACGCCAAAGTAGCCTGGTTTTAAGTTAAAATATTATAAATCTACATGCATTGAGGATGTCATTCTTTATATAGCTCTCAACGTGCACCAAATTGAATTATTCCTATATTGCAAAAAGAAGGA
>NW_028174809.1:59270-81770 GCF_963971535.1 Notolepis coatsorum
ATATCGGCGGATGAAGAGAGGAGGTGGGGTGGAAGGGACGAGGTGGAATACGGAGAGCAGGTGGGATGAGGAAATGAGGTAGAAATGTGTGAAATATACAGTCATCTTTAATAATTTACACCATAACACTATTGAATAACATGACAGTAGTATCCATTATGTACACATTATGTTCCATGTTGAGTTGACATAGACCACCGCAACACTTCCGGGATTCTGAAATCATGGGAGAGAGAGCTGGGGGGGAAAATGAATGAATGTGGACGAGAGCCTTGACATTAAGTGGTTGTAGCTACGGCTGTGGGGGTGCTGGAGACATGATCCAATAGACTTTTATACGCCTGGGTCTCCTGAACGTGGCCGAGCTATAGTCACTCCCGAAACTACGCATGCGCAGATTGCCCACGGAGTCTAGGTTCATCAATCTGCACATGAGTAGTTCGGGAGTAGGTGCGATAAAGTCACTATAGCTCGGCCGAGAAAGTGCAGATCGACTTGGGATTGGTCTCTCCGTGTTCAGGAGACTCAGGCGTATAAAAGTCTATTGGATCATGTCTCCAGCACCCCCACAGTCGTAGCTACAACCACTTAATGTCAAGGCTCTCATCCACATTCATTCATTTTCTCCTCCCGCTCTCTCCTCCATGAGCTCAATGTAACGCGGAGGTGCAGCGGTCTATTAGTCAAATAGCAGGTTGCCGTCTGGGCCTCACAGTTGAATAGCAGGAGTGGTTTTCTGAACAGCGTGTGAATGACATTGATTACCACCTCTCACTTACCGTCATCACTGCACTCTGTGGTCTGTGGACCACATCAATCTGATCTCATTATATAAACTAAGTGTGGAGGCAGCAGCACGTCTATAAATTACATCCCCGTAATCCAAAATTGCTAGAGAGAGAGTTGATTGAACGATCCTTTTCCTATGGATCAAGGACCGCTTTTTTTCCTGTATAAAAAGCCAACCTTTTGTCGTAATTTGCCAGCAAGATTCCTGATGTGGTATTTTAATGTCAATTTGTCATCGAGCCAGATGCCAAGATACTTGTATTTTTAACCCTTTCCACATTTGATCAATTGGCAGTAGAGATACGCAGGTTCTCCATGGCCATCCACCTAGAGGGCACCATCCACCTAGAGGGCACTAGAGGGCACCATCCACCTAGAGGGCACTAGAGGGCACCATCCACCTAGAGGGCACTAGAGGGCACATCCACCTAGAGGGCACTAGAGGGCACCATCCACCTAGAGGGCACTAGAGGGCACATCCACCTAGAGGGCACCATCCACCTAGAGGGCACCATCCACCTAGAGGGCACCATCCACCTAGAGGGCACCATCCACCTAGAGGGCACTAGAGGGCACCATCCACCTAGAGGGCACCATCCACCTAGAGGGCACCATCCACCTAGAGGGCACCATCCACCTAGAGGGCACTAGAGGGCACATCCACCTAGAGGGCACCATCCACCTAGAGGGCACTAGAGGGCACCATCCACCTAGAGGGCACCATCCACCTAGAGGGCACTAGAGGGCACCATCCACCTAGAGGCACCATCCACCTAGAGGGCACCATCCACCTAGAGGGCACTAGAGGGCACCATCCACCTAGAGGGCACCATCCACCTAGAGGGCACCATCCACCTAGAGGGCACTATCCACCTAGAGGGCACCATCCACCTAGAGGGCAGCAACCACCTAGAGGGCACCATCCACCTAGAGGGCAGCAACCACCTAGAGGGCACCATCCACCTAGAGGGCACTAGAGGGCACCATCCACCTAGAGGGCACCATCCACCTAGAGGGCACCATCCACCTAGAGGGCAGCATCCACCTAGAGGGCACCATCCACCTAGAGGGTACCATCCACCTAGAGGGTACCATCCACCTAGAGGGCACCATCCACCTAGATGGCACCATCCACCTAGAGGGCACCATCCACCTAGAGGGCACCATCCACCTAGATGGCACCATCCACCTAGAGGGCACCATCCACCTAGAGGGCACCATCCACCTAGAGGTCACCATCCACCTAGAGGGCACTAGAGGGCACCATCCACCTAGAGGGCATCCACCTAGAGGGCACCATCCACCTAGAGGGCACCATCCACCTAGAGGGCACCATCCACCTAGAGGGCACTAGAGGGCACCATCCACCTAGAGGGCACCATCCACCTAGAGGGCACCATCCACCTAGAGGGCACTAGAGGGCACCATCCACCTAGAGGGCACCATCCACCTAGAGGGCAGCATCCACCTAGAACAGGGGTCTCAAACTCGCGGCCCGCGGGCCAATTGCGGCCCGCTGGATGATATTTTGCGGCCCCCCAGATGATTTCCACAAAAAAATATATATAATTTTTTATTTTTATTTTTTGCAGTCATGTCATCACAAACACTGGCATTTAAAGGGTACAAATAAAACAATTCCTGCACCAGAATGCAGGAAATTAAGTCTTTGTAACACAAAATCTCCTGGTGGGGGACCCCCCGCTTAAAAAGTGGCCTGACTGGGGCTATATTTCGCACTATATTTCCTGGCCTGAATGATTTCCCCAGTCCGGCCCTGGTTAAAAGCCTCCAATGGAGAGGCAGTTAAATCATTTTGTGTCCTGTACTGTGCAGGACAGTGATGCAACAGTAGCAGGACAGTGGATCACAGTGATGTAGCAGGACAGTGATGTAGCAGGACAGTGATGTAGCATCACAGTGATGTAGCAGGACAGTGATGTAGCAGGACAGTACATCACAGTGATGTAGCAGGACAGTGATGTAGCAGGACAGTACATCACAGTGATGTAGCAGGACAGTACATCACAGTGATGTAGCAGGACAGTACATCACAGTGATGTAGCAGGACAGTACATCACAGTGATGTAGCAGGACAGTGATGTAGCAGGACAGTGATGTAGCAGGACAGTACATCACAGTGATGTAGCAGGACAGTGATGTAGCAGGACAGTGATGTAGCATCACAGTGATGTAGCAGGACAGTACATCACAGTGATGTAGCAGGACAGTGATGTAGCAGGACAGTGATGTAGCATCACAGTGATGTAGCAGGACAGTACATCACAGTGATGTAGCAGGACAGTGATGTAGCAGGACAGTGATGTAGCAGGACAGTACATCACAGTGATGTAGCAGGACAGTGATGTAGCAGGACAGTACATCACAGTGATGTAGCAGGACAGTGATGTAGCAGGACAATACATCACAGTGATGTAGCAGGACAGTGATGTAGCAGGACAGTACATCACAGTGATGTAGCAGGACAGTGATGTAGCAGGACAATACATCACAGTGATGTAGCAGGACAGTGATGTAGCAGGACAGTACATCACAGTGATGTAGCAGGACAGTGATGTAGCAGGACAGTGATGTAGCAGGACAGTGATGTAGCATCACAGTGATGTAGCAGGACAGTACATCACAGTGATGTAGCAGGACAGTGATGTAGCATCACAGTGATGTAGCAGGACAGTACATCACAGTGATGTAGCAGGACAGTGATGTAGCAGGACAGTACATCACAGTGATGTAGCAGGACAGTACATCACAGTGATGTAGCAGGACAGTGATGTAGCAGGACAGTGATGTAGCAGGACAGTACATCACAGTGATGTAGCAGGACAGTGATGTAGCAGGACAGTACATCACAGTGATGTAGCAGGACAGTGATGTAGCAGGACAGTACATTACAGTGATGTAGCAGGACAGTACATCACAGTGATGTAGCAGGACAGTTAAAGGTGTATTCCACCCAAATGGTTAGCAGGACAGTGATGTAGCAGGACTGTACAGTACAGTGGACAGTGGTAAAATGGCTGCAGGACAGTTAAAGGTGTATTCCACCCAAATAGTGTTAAAGGTTATAACCCAAATCGAATGATTTAAAGGTGTATTCCACCCAAATTGTTTTAAAGGTTATAATACAGTAGCAGTACAGTGGATCACAGTGATGCAACAGTAGCAGGACAGTTAAAGGTGTATTCCACCGAAATGGTTAGCAGGACAGTGATGTAGCAGGACTGTACAGTACAGTGGACAGTGGTAAAATGGCTGCAGGACAGTTAAAGGTGTATTCCACCCAAATAGTGTTAAAGGTTATAACCCAAATCGAATGATTTAAAGGTGTATTCCACCCAAATTGTTTTAAAGGTTATAATACAATAGCAGTACAGTGGATCACAGTGATGCAACAGTAGCAGGACAGTTAAAGGTGTATTCCACCCAAATGGTTAGCAGGACAGTGATGTAGCAGGACTGTACAGTACAGTACAGTGGACAGTGGTAAAATGGCTGCAGGACAGTTAAAGGTGTATTCCACCCAAATAGTGTTAAAGGTTATAACCCAAATCGAATGATTTAAAGGTGTATTCCACCCAAATTGTTTTAAAGGTTATAATACAATAGCAGTACAGTGGATCACAGTGATGCAACAGTAGCAGGACAGTTAAAGGTGTATTCCACCCAAATGGTTAGCAGGACCGTGATGTAGCAGGACTGTACAGTACAGTGGACAGTGGTAAAATGGCTGCAGGACAGTTAAAGGTGTATTCCACCCAAATAGTGTTAAAGGTTATAACCCAAATCGAATGATTTTAAAGGTGTATTCCACCCAAATTGTTTTAAAGGTTTTAATACAGTAGCAGTACAGTGGATCAGTGATGCAACAGTAGCAGGACAGTTAAAAAGGTGTATTCCACCCAAATTCTATATGAATTGAAAATGGGGGACCCTGATGGAAACAAGACAAACGTCTTTCTCAGGTCTGCATCCCCTTAACAATTGTATGTATTGAGCCGTACTGTATTGTACCCATTCTGCAATCTGTTAAATAAAGTTTTCATTCATTCATTCATTCATGGTTAGCAGGACAGCCCCATCACAATGTGCAGGAGGTGTGTACAGTAGCAGTACAGTAGCAGTACAGTAGGTGTACAGTAGCAGTACAGTAGGTGTACAGTAGTAGTACAGTATGTGTACAGTAGCAGTACAGTAGGTGTACAGTAGCAGTACAGTATCAGTACAGTATGTGTACAGTCGCAGGACAGTTAAAGGTGTATTCCACCCAAATGGTTAGCAGGACAGCCCCATCACAATGTGCAGGAGGTGTGTACAGTAGCAGTACAGTAGGTGTACAGTAGCAGTACAGTATGTGTACAGTATCAGTAGGTGTACAGTAGCAGTACAGTAGCAGTGCAGTAGGTGTACAGTAGCAGTACAGTAGGTGTACAGTCGCAGGACAGTTAAAGGTGTATTCCACCCAAATGGTTAGCAGGACAGCCCCATCACAATGTGCAGGAGGTGTGTACAGTAGCAGTACAGTAGGTGTACAGTAGCAGTACAGTATGTGTACAGTATCAGTAGGTGTACAGTAGCAGTACAGTAGGTGTACAGTAGCAGTACAGTAGGTGTACAGTCGCAGGACAGTTAAAGGTGTATTCCACCCAAATGGTTAGCAGGACAGCCCCATCACAATGTGCAGGTGTGTACAGTAGCAGTACAGTAGCAGTACAGTATGTGTACAGTATCAGTACAGTATGTGTACAGTATCAGTAGGTGTACAGTAGCAGTACAGTAGGTGTACAGTCGCAGGACAGTTAAAGGTGTATTCCACCCAAATGGTTAGCAGGACAGCCCCATCACAATGTGCAGGAGGTGTGTACAGTAGCAGTACAGTATGTGTACAGTATCAGTACAGTATCAGTACAGTAGGTGTACAGTCGCAGGACAGTTAAAGGTGTATTCCACCCAAATGGTTAGCAGGACAGTACATCACAGTGATGCAACAGTAGCAGGACAGTTAAAGGTGTATTCCACCCAAATGGTTTTAAAGGTTCTAATACTTAATTGTGTTATGGTGTCTTCCCCAAATCCTTTTAAAGCTTATAACCCCAAATAGTTTGAATGAATAAATGAATGAAATGGGACTATGAAGTCTTTATTTGTAACACATGTGAGATGGGCAGCACACACGCATTCCTTTGGGGGGGTTGCCATTGAAATGTCATCTGCGCTTGACCCATCCTGTCATCCTTCATCCTGTCGTGGGTCCGCTCCAATACAATACCTTGCCAATCCAAGTGCTCCTGTTCATCTTCATCAGGGACGTGACAGCATTAGCGATCAGTTCTGCATGTTTTTCCATTCTTTCGTTTTTATTTTTGTATGTGTATTCCCACAAATAGCTTTAAAGGTGTATTCATCCCAAATGTTTCTAAAACTTTATTCCACCCAAAGTTAAAATACTACTTCATGTTCAACTCCTAAAGGTATATATGCTTGAATTACATTCAAGTAATCTCATGACTTCCAGCTGGCTATAATGGAGGCGGTGAGCCCTCTAGTGTTCAAACATAAATAAGACACTATTCTAGACAAAATGAATTCTAATATTCTACACACCGGCGCCTAATTGTGCCTTAAACTAAACACAATTACAAAATATATATATATATATCGGAGAAGCTACCGACATAATCAAAACACTCATATGGCCCTTACACTGTGTCTACGTACGTGACTTCTATTTTTACTTCTATTTTTTTTACATGCTATACTATTTTATTTCACTTATCTTTTGTCTAGCAGTCTCTGGAGCGTAACAGAAAGAAGCATTTTGTATAAAAGTATTCTGTACTTCTGTATGACAACTATTAAAGAAACTTGAACTTGAAACTTGATACATGACATACAGATAGACAGTACTGCTACATCTATACATTTATGACATACCAGATTTGCAAATACAGTACTGTTTGTGATACATGGCAGGCATGTTAGACATCGTTTTGCCTCCTGAGCACAGTGATGTACAGGTGCAGCTCAATAAATTAGAATATCGTGGAAAAGTATATATTTAGCTGTATTGATGCAGTAATTTGTGCAAAAGGAGCCCCAACCGCGTGAATACTTTCGGTAAGCAACAAGCCCTTCCGCGTTGCTCTGATTGGCCGAGCGTGCGCATGCACATGAGCCGCAACAAGCCCCTCAGCCAGGCAGCAATACTAAGGTCCGCTTAATGCAATTTATACAAATGGAAGTATTGATTTCGCCGTAACGAATCATTAAAAAAATATACCGTTAACTGGAATATGTTGTTTCTTTACACATATGTTGGATTATGTAATTGGTTTGTCATGACAAACCAATAAAAAAGACAAACCAATTACATAATCCAACATATGTGTAAAGAAACAACATATTCCAGTAACTTTTTCTGATCAGTTAGGAGTTGTTTAGAAACAGTGTAAATAATAACAATCAAATAGCACACAAGCTAACACTACTACTACAAGCACAACACATAAACAAGCACATCATTTGTGATCAACTGTAATCCTCATTGTGCAGGTGTTCTCAGTGAGCATGGTGAGGTTATGTGCACACATTCAGATTGTCTTGTCCTTTCATGGTGCTGGTCCTCAAAAAAATTGCAGTTACTTTGTTGGGCAAAAAGAGCAATAGACTTAAGCTAAATTCAGGCAGCCAACCACGTCCAATGGCTGCCGATATCCTCCACCCTAAAAAGGTGCAGGATCACAGAGCCTGAAGAAGAGTGGAGCAGGAGACCAAACACACCCAGGACAGGATGACCACAGTCAGCAGATGAGGGATGGAGCAGGAGAGATGAGGAATGAGATAGGACTAAACAGACCAGTAAGTAGTGATTCCGGGCCCCCTGGGAGACATGCCAAGGAAAGAGAAAAAGTAAAGCATTGTTAGTTAGTATTGTGGCTATATGATGCTAATTATGTGAGTTAGTCAACTGGCCTACTAGAAGGCCTTTTATATGAGATCAAGTCAAGTCAAGTCAAGAGTTTTATTTGTCACGGCATACGGATATACAATGAAATGCGGGTGGTCTTGCCCGCAACGATGTGCAATTGGTACAACATATAATAGAATCCAATACAAAAAAAATTTTGCAATAAAATTGTGCAATAACAGGTAGCAGGTAACAATACATTTGTGCAATAACGGGTAACAGTTAACAGTTAACAGTAGTAGTAATAGTAGTGCAATACACTGTTACTGTTGCTAATACTAATTTAAATTGGCCTTTCCTTTTGGCAATATATTTGGTATTTGGTATGGTCAAATATTCAGTATACTCAAGTCCCATTATGGAATATGGGTTTATTTCTGTGGCCACTACTGATGACCATTTTGTATAATGCGTCATTGACAGCAACATCATGTGAAAATGTGCCCCATTGCATTGGAGCCTGGTGAGAGGATACAACATAGTGCTATGTGTCTAAGTACTAAAGCGATCAGTGAAATCTTGGCCTGTACAGCAATATCAGAACCTGAACCAATCCCAGCTACTCACATAACCTAGTTTTAGGTAGAAGCATAAATGTCATAACCTGGCAGATCTCAAAACAAACTGGTCAGACTACTGCTTGACCTTACTCCTAGAACCCACCTCACCCCTGCCCACTTTGACAACCTAGGATGGCTTAGAGTAGACGACAGAGTACAGCAACTTGCAATGGGCCTGGTCAACAAGATACACTATACGACTAAGGTACCCATGTACATGTCAAAATACTTCCCAAAGGTCAGTGAATACCACGATCACAACACCAGAGGGAGCTCCACAAATCATGTTAAACCCAGATTCGGCTCAAACAAGGGACTAAACACGGTTCGCAATTATGCCACATCGATGTGGAACGCCCTACCCAAAGCTGTAAAGCAGGGGTCAGCAACCTTAGGCACGAGTGCCACCATTGGTACACATTATCTAAACCAACATGGCACACTAGCAAATGTGTAAGAGGAACCTTTTTGGAAATGTTGAGTTACCTCCCCATGCAGTTACCTCTTTCACAGCCATTGGCAGTTGCACAGCCTGTTATTTATGGTAGTGTAGGTTGACTGATATACCAGGGATATTTCATGGTCAGAGCCAATGAGAAGGGTCAGTCTGTTGTTGTTTGCCGAACATTGAGTGTTAAACGCCATTTTGAGACCAAACATGAGAACTTTAAAGGATGAGGCAGACAAGGCTGAATGTGTCCAGGTATGGCAAGCAAGCATCTCATAAAGACGGCAGCATTCTCTTATATATTTATGAGAGGAAAATGGTTATTAAAACTATTGCTATGCACGTTGCCTATATGGATGGAATAGAATTACAGATCTGTTGGAGATTTACATTGTGATGTGGTGTCATAATTAACCTTAACATTGATATGGCACACTGGTTAACAAGAACATTTTAAAATGGCACTTTGTATCAAAAAGGTTGCTGATCCCTGCTGTAAAGGAATGTGAATCACTACCCACTTTCAAAACCACTCTCAAAGAGCAACTACGGGAGACTGCAATTCGAAACTGGACCCTGTAAATGTCCTAACCCAACCCCCTCCAATGTACAGTAAATGACCAAGTATGGTTTCGTCAATATTCCAATGTACAGTTTTGCTTGTACAGTTGTACAGTGTACTTAGTATAATAGTAGTAGTAAAGTATAATTTCTGGGTACTTTTTACACCCCTGTTTATGATGAATTGAAAATGGGGGACCCTGATGTAAACAAGACAAACGTCTTTCTCTTGTATTGTATGTATTGAGCTGTTTTGATTGATTGGTTGAAAACTTTATTAACAGATTGCAGAATGGGTACAATATAGTACAGCTCAATACACACAATTGTTAATGGGATGCATCATGCAGACCAGAGAAAGACTTTCGTCTTGTTTACATCAGGGTCCCCCATTTTCAATTCATCAGGACAGACATACATGACATACAGATAGACAGTACTGCTACATCTATGTACTGTACTGTACCCATTCTGCAATCTGTTAATAAAGTTTTCAATCAATCAAACACAACTACTGTACATAACGTTAAATAGACCGTGGACGACGTACCCCCCCCCCCCCCCCCCCGCACACAACCTACAGCATAACTTCCCACAGTAACGTTAACCAAATACTGTGGGCGACGCAGCCCCCCGCCCCCCTCCCACATACAACCTACACTGCAGCATAACTTTTATATCAGTATAATACAACTCTCAAAGCCAACGTAGAGTTTGTGCACTACTGTACATTTTAACTAGCACTTACCAGCCTCGGGACTCGGCAGTTCTGTTGTACAATGTGGTAGAAAAGATCGCTCCTGTGTGAATTGAAAAGCAAGCCCCGCCCCCAGCCTAGTGAATGAGAAAAGCCTGCCCCTAGTGGAGCAGGACAGTCCCTACACAGTACACTACACAAAATGATCACATCACTGTGATCCAATGTCCTGACTCCTGCTACATCACTGTCCTGCTACAGTACATCACTGTGATCCAATGTCCTGACTCCTGCTACATCACTGTCCTGCTACAGTACATGACTGTGATCCACTGTCCTGCTACTGTTGCATCACTGTCCTGCACAGTATGATGAATTGAAAATGGGGGACCCTGATGTAAACAAGACAAACGTCTTTCTCTGGTCTGCATCCCCTTAACAATTGTATGTATTGAGCTGTTTTGATTGATTGATTGAAAACTTTATTAACAGATTGCAGAATGGGTACAATACAGTACAGCTCAATACACACAATTGTTAAGGGGATGCAGACCAGAGAAAGACTTTCGTCTTGTTTACATCAGGGTCCCCATACATGACATACAGATAGACAGTAGGCCTACTGCTACATCTATGTACTGTACTGTACCCATTCTGCAATCTGTTAATAAAGTTTTCAATCAATTCAATCAATCAAACATGTATATATTCCCTCCCCGCCGTATGTATATTTCTCTCCCACCCACCCACCCCCTCCTAATGTACAGTCCCATCCCCATCATATGTATATACTCTGTCAGGATCTAGGGGTAACAGTACTGTATATTTGAATACCGGTTATGTCACAATTTACAAATGTATCAGTACTAAATACCTATATGTCCCTATGCCATAAATGTCATGTATGTTGTGTATGTCATAAATGTCTATATGAATTGAAAATGGGGGACCCTGATGGAAACAAGACAAACGTCTTTCTCAGGTCTGCATCCCCTTAACAATTGTATGTATTGAGCCGTACTGTATTGTACCCATTCTGCAATCTGTTAAATAAAGTTTTCATTCATTCATTCATTCACAACTCTCAAAGCCAACGTAGAGTAGAAAAGATCGCTCCTGTGAATTAGAAAAGCCAGCCCCGCCCCCAGCCTAGTGAATGAGAAAAGCCTGCCCCTAGTGGAGCAGGACAGTCCCTACACAGTACAGTACACAAAATGATCTAACTCCTACTGCTCCAATGCTTATTAGTGTGTGTGCGTTTGAACGTTTGCATGTTTCAACCCAGACCAGGCTGCAGAAACAAATTAGTGGGGGGGCCATCAAATGTTCTCGGGGGGGGCACAATGGTTTTTCAACACAGGTTCCCTTTTATACGTTTCAGCTGGGACAGCGGCGCTGTGGCTTGCTTGGCGCTGCCCGCGGTGCTGAACTAAACAGCAGAGAGGCAACTGAAAAATCTAATTTCTCTCTCTCGTAAGAACATTCACTTATACAAAAACAGACTGAACGGATATATATAACAGACCTGCTGGGGCGGCGGACTGAGAGCAGGGGACACAAACAGGCTGGATAAGATGGTCAGGAAGGCCAGTAGCGTGGCTGGGGTGGAGCTGGACTCTAGCGAGGGTGGCGGAGAGGAGGAACCTTGCTAAGCTCCAGGCCATCAGGGAAAACCCCTCCCACCCACTATACACAGACTTGGCTGAGCATGGAGGAGGAGCATGTTATAGGCTCACACTACCTAAATGCAGCACTGAACGGCACAGGAAGTCCTTCATTCCAACAGCCATCAGACTATACAATGCATCACTGTGCCTCACTGCATCACTGAGCACAGAGTGACAGTTACCATCTTCCTGGACTCTTACTTTTTAAACAGCACTGTGCAATATTACACCTACTGTAGACTTCAGTATATTTTTACTGTATTTATTTACTGTATCTTTTATTCAATTTCTATTCTATTTAATTTTATTCTATTCTTAGGCCATTAGTTTTGTTATTCTTATTCGTGACTTGTTCTGTCTAAATGTTTAATGTTGAGTGATTTGCAGTGTCAAATTTCCCTCAGGATAATACATTTCTATTCTATTATATTCTATATCTTTGAAAAGTCTCCATTTATTCAACACTTCTGAATTCACTGACAAACTAAACTGAACTGACAAAAATAAGGTGCATAAAAAAGCAAACAAAATTCCTCCACAGGCTACTCACCATCATTAGTAGAGCGGCAAGCGGCGTTTGGGGACAGAGTGAAATCTTCTTAAAACACTGCCCCTCCACTCATTCCTGAACCTTTTTGTTACAGTAAGTCCTTCTCAAATGCCAAGTGAATTAAATTGGCCTTGCGTCGATGAAGCATACTAAGGTGATGTTCTGTAAACATCACCTAGAGGGCACCATCCACCTAGAGGGCACTAGAGGGCACCATCCACCTAGAGGGCACCATCCACCTAGAGGGCACCATCCACCTAGAGGGCACTAGAGGGCACCATCCACCTAGAGGGCACCATCCACCTAGAGGGCACCATCCACCTAGAGGGCACTATCCACCTAGAGGGCAGCCAGGGCACCATCCACCTAGAGGGCACCCAGGGCACCATCCACCTAGAGGCACCATCCACCTGGGAAATAAATATTTACTTTATATGAATTCACATGGTGAAACATATTAACCTGATGTTTGCTGTCCCCCTCCTTATATAATTTTTTTTTGATAATTACATTTTGTACAGTAATTAATTTGTTGCTCTGGTTTTATTAAAAGTGACAAAAATGCTCTTTTAGTGGACATACTTTGATGTGCAAGAATGCCCTGTGTGATGACATTGCAGCCCGTTTTGCAGCTGCCGGCTGAAGCAATTTCCCTCAATACTGGGGGGAAAATAAATAAATAAAGTTGTCCCTATGGTCCAGGTTTAAAAATACTGGCATAACATAAGTGGATCTAAATCAGTTGTGCAAGTGTGTGGCGTGTGTTGAATATGAAGGGCTGGTGCTACTGTGACCCCATGGAATCTCATCTGAGTTCCACTGTGGTGCATTCATTGTGCTAAGCTAGGCTAGCATGCAGCCGGGTAGCTGTCTACTGTACGCTATTGTTTTAGTTTTTGCATTGTAATATTCTTTGGCATCTTCCTTTAAGGGTCTAAAGACTTTTCAAATCCTCTCTCTTCTCTTTTTCTTTTTTAAATAATTCATAGATGTCTTTTGCACTGCCCCTTTGACTCTAAAGCCTTTAAAAACAATTCAGAGACTGCCTTCAGAAAGACTCACTGATCGAAGACGTCTTAAAGCCCTAATCCTTTAAATAGAATCCATGTTATTTAGACCCTTTGTTGTGTGTATGGAGTGCCGCCGACGTGCACTGTCAAGTTATAATTCCACATTAAAACGAGTTACTTCCTCTCATTGAGGCCTTCATTAATTGCGCTGCCCTTGAAGAGGTGCCTCTTGGATAGCGTTGGACATATTTACCTCAGTAGTCAGTAGCCCTCCCATGGGAGGAAGAATCTTCACTGTTATTTTTTATAAAAATAAATAAACAATAGAGCTCTTTGTCTCAGACAGGTCACCAAGTCTCTAGCTATAGAAAGCAGACCCAAGACATCAAGATGCAACAGATGGAGCTGCTCCACAAATAATGAACAGGATGATTAATTTGCGTACATACTGTGTACAGGATATTTGTTTTCGTTTCTAAACACACAAACAACATGAGCTCTATTTCATTGCAGTGTTTATGATTCCATTACTTTTTATTGCCATTTTAGTTGAACAGAGTTGACCTATCTCAAACCCTGCCTTCTTTTCTTGATCCTTTGATCGCAAGTAGGGATGTCCCGATCCGATCACGTGATCGGGATCGGGGGCCGATCACGTGATTTTCAGAAGATCGGGATAAAAAAAATAGGTATTTTTTTTATTCAACAAACATGACCATGTTCACGTCTTAAACTCATACTGAGGCCTTAGTTTTGGTTTTAAATTGCATATCATCATTCATTTATTTGTTGTCACACAGAGCAGAAGAATTTTGCCAAAACAAAACAAATTTCCTTTGATTTAATTATACATCAAATTATTTATGTCAAGGATGAGGGAGATCCACTAGTTGCAGAACTTGCAGTCACCTGCTTTTTACAGACGATGGCGCCATTGCTCTCATGAAGCAGCAGGTTGGAGGCAGAGTTTTTAGATTACTCCGGTTGCAATGCCTCGCTTGAATGAAGTTAACTTTTCACCTGGATAACGTCAACATTCAGGGTGACTGTAATGGGAGAAATTGGGATGGGAGAAAAAATATATAATATATATATATTTTTTTTTATAATAATTTTTTTTGATCGGATCGGGAAAGATCGCTATCGGTAGATACTCAAAATCATCGGATCGGGAGCAACAAAATTTGATCGAGCATCTCTAATCGCAAGTGTTGCTTCCTCGGACGAAACACAAAGACATCTGCACCGGTTGGACCGGTAGGTAGCGCTGCAGCCTTTCCCTGGTGGAGAAGCACAGGACCCGTGCTGGTCAGAGCCTCAGCCTGAGACCAAGCTCTAGTCCTTGCTAGCATGATCGACACCTGTCACGTGAACCAAACTCAGCCCCTGTGTCCACTATTCATATACCCTGCAGACTCCAACATTCATTTTATTCAATCAGATTTAAAGCTTAACTGAAGACACTTGATCACCCCCACTTTATAACTTTATCCTTATTAATTAACATTATGCAGATACTATATTGTACCGATAATATGGATAAAGCTGAGTTTTAAGATTAGATAGATTTTTGTTGACAGAAGACATAAGCAAACGTCCTTGACGTGGTTGGTGTTTGTACTAGTATTCCCCCGGGCTGTCGCGATGAAAACCCATGTGGACCTACAGTACAGTAGTAAAACAAGTAATGTACATTCCATGAAAAAAAGATTCATACACCATCTATATAAATCTGTTAAAGACAGCGCGTTGAAAGATTATTTTTATCATTTTCATTTCCCCCGAAAAGAGGAATTCATCACTATCTACGAGGGCTGGAAGGACACTCTTTTGTTTGGAGGCAGAAGCAAAAGCTGACATGTGGCTTTATAAACATGTCGGCTGCCGGCAGCCAGTTTGGGCTTGAATGAAAGAACATCACTTCAAGGTTGATAAGCGGCACAGCTGTCTGAGAACAAACCACATCCCCGAGGACACCTTTCAGTCGTTTTCTTTCCCGTTTAGGTGTTGGCGTTTGGAGGAAGACATTTTTTAAAAGAAAAGATAAAAAAGAAGCTATTGTCTGTGAGTGAGATATATGGCCGTGAGTATTTAAGATACCCTTCTGGTACCATCTTAAGGTTAGCATCCTATCCACCCAGACTGAAGGAGGGAGGACGATAGTTCAGAATCTGTTGGAATCAGATGTGAACCGTTTGACAATTTTCTGTCATTAAGTTAATATGTTAATAATATGCTTCACTTTGCTTCACTCCTGTGAACTTGAAGGGAAGGTTCAACGATGTGTGTGCGTGTGTGTGTGAGTGTGTGTGGTGTGTGTGTGTGTGTGTGTGTGTGTGTGTGTGTGTGCACATATGTGCGTGCATGTGTGTGTGTGTGTGTTCGTGTGCACGTGAGCGGAGAAGGTTGAACTAATGTGTGTGCCTGTGTGTGCCTGTGTGTGCCTGTGCTTCTGTTTGTGTGTACTGTATGCGTGTGCTTGTTTATGTTTGTCCCTGCCCCCCTGAGGCTCATAGATACCTGTAGAAGGGAAGTGAGAGATAGAGAAAGAGAGAGAGATAGATACTGAGCGAGTAGGAGTATTCCCCTGTGCCCAACAATTATCGGAGGAAGTACCCATCTGCGCAGCATGTCACAACATTATTGTACACCCCCACACCCACACCCACACACACACACACACACCCCCCCCCCCCACACACACACACACACACACACACACACACACACACACACACACACACACACACACACACACACACACACACACACACACACACACACACACACACACACACACACACAGACACACACCATCAAATGGTACATCAGTCGTTAGCCCTTTATTCCAGGAAACATGTTTACAATGGTAAATGGCTGCATTTATATAGCTATTTTATCCAAAGCGCTTTAAAATTTATTTCTCACATTTTACCCATTCACTCACACACCGATGGCGGTGCCAACCTGCTCATCAGGAGCAATTGGGGGTTAAGTGTCTTGCTCAAGGACACTTCAACACACTGCCTGGACGGAGCGGGAATCGAACCGAGAACCTCCATATTACCAGACGTCTGCTCTACCTCCTGAGCCGTTGTGGGTGTGTCTATTATAGGTCACTATTTAACATAATGACAAGTATTTCTTTATTTAGTTATTTAGTCTCACCATCAGTATAGAATCTATAGATGGACAGTTGGCTATTGGGATGCACTGTGTTTTCCAACACAATAACATTCTTGTTAATATTCCTTCACTCATCTCTGTTTCTTGTAGGGTTAGACTGATATGGATTTTCTCGAAGCCTGATATCTACACTGACATTTTGGGATTGAAGTTGCAGATAGCTGATATTTTGTGCCAATATTCAATGTCTTTAAGGCGAGACAGCACCCCCAAAATCGCCTTTCGGCTTTTTTTCCGACGATATTGAGATTTTGTTATATATTTTATATATAAACACATTTTGTTGTTTATTTTACTTCATTTTGTCTGATTGTGTCCATAGATCCCAATCACAATACAGAACTTTGAGGTCGTTTTCTGAAAAACTAGTTTTTAATGCATTTTACTTACACACAAAGTCTTGGAACTCCATTTCCCTAGTACCTACACACACCAAACTTTCCACATTTCTTCCCATCCATATTATGCATCTTATTATAGAAGGGTTCATTGATATATCATTCATAGCCGGGTTTATACTAGTACATTTTATACCAAAACTAGGCAACACATATTTTTGTTATGACTGTAGACAGTATTTCCTGATGTATGGGCTGATAAGAGGACATAGCCACAATCCCCTCTTTAATAAGTTTTGTTTTGAATGTATCAACACAATTAAACCAAGTTTTTCAATCTGGCATTATCCATGTTGGTGGTGCGAGTCTTGGCGATACATGCAAATGTGTCCATATTTAATGGGGAAGTGCTTAATTTGCATACACATACAATTCAGAAAACTTGCAATATATTTTTTCTTAGTTTATATGTACATAACCAACTGGGAAAGTTTCATAGTGATATCTATTCAAATATATCTTTCCCTATTAGGGGGTGCTGTATCGCCTTAAATAAATAAAACAATCATATACATAATAATAATCTTTATGCCAAATAAAATCCCCCAACAATTACAAGCATAAATCATTGCGAGAACAAAACTGAAATTCTAATTATCGGCTCCAAAACTAAAAAAGTAACATTAATAAAGAACCCGGGGGGACTAACCCCTTGGATCAAATCTGAGGTCACTAGTCTCGGGGTTATCATAGATTCAGAACTGAACTTCAATTCTCATATTAGCAAAGTGACGAAAACATCGTTCTTCCATCTCAGAAATATAGCAAAAGTACGACCATTTATTAATCAGAACGATGCTGAGAAGCTAATTCATGCATTCATATCTAGCCGGTTAGACTACTGTAATGCACTTTTCACAGGTCTCCCTAAGAAAACCACAGAGAGGCTTCAGCTAATCCAAAACTCTGCAGCCCGACTGCTAACTAGAACCAAAAGGAGAGAGCACATTAGTCCAGTCTTAGCTGCTTTACACTGGCTTCCTGTAACATTTAGAATTGACTTTAAGGTCCTTCTCCTTACATACAAAGCTCTAAATGGACAGGGACCTAGCTACATCGCCAACACTCTAATAAATTACACACCAGCAAGAACACTGTGATCATCAGCTGCTGGACTACTAGAGGCTCCCAGAAGCAGTCAAAAGAGGATCGGTAATGCAGCCTTTATCAACTATGCCCCAAAACCATGGAACAAACTACCCCAAAACATGAGAGAAGCCAACTCGCTAGACATCTTTAAAAGACAGCTTAAAACCTATCTCTTTGCTCAGGCGTTTCACTGATAGATATCTGCTACCACCTAGTGGCAAGATGAAACATCAGGGATATCCTGACACAACTTGTACTTACCTGCACTATTCTTACCCTGCCTACTCTTATACACTGCCTATCAAATTCATGTGTCGGTTATTGCACTTTTTACTGATGACTATTTTTAAACTGAATCATTTTAAACTATTTTTATTATTTGCTAGATCCAAATGTGAAACACTGATTATTTGTATTACTGAATAGAGAGCCTATTAGGATGCTAGATCCTAATGTGAAACACTGTGATTTACCATACCTTGCTATGCTCGCTCATGCCTGTATTTTTTATGTCCGTTCTATTTTATAATTTTTAGACTTTTTAAACTGAATCATTTTAAACAATTTTTATTATTTGTATTACTGAAAACTGTAAGCAGAGAGCCTATTGGGATGCTAGATCCTAATGTGAAACACTGTGATTTGCCATACCTTGCTACCTGTCTATCCTTTTTATGCCCGCTTATGCCTGTATTTTTTACTGTTGTGAAGCACTTTGAACTGCAACCTCTGTATGAAAAGTGCTATACAATAAAGTTATTATTATTATTATTATTATTATTATTATTATTATTATAAATCATTGCCTTAATTAATGCATTACAAATCTGCTGTTACATCTACTTTGAATGAAAACAGGCCATCAGACCAAACATTTACTGACCACAGTGTTCTTTCAGGATGTCATCAACCTCTAGACCAATAGCCCATTCTATCAAAAGGTCACAATATCAGCAAACCTGGTCCTTCAGTTGAACCCCACAGTCTCTTCCCTTCTCTCTCTCTTCATCTCCCTCTCTCTTCCTCCCTCATAGAGAGGTTCATGAGCAACCTAGTGGGGACATTTATCTTGGCAGACAGTGAAAGTGACACATCAAGGTCTGTCCAGACTAGCAACCCGGTAATCACCCACTAATACTACTGGATAGAGGGCTGGTAGCAGGGGGAGAGAGAGGAGGGAGGGAGATAGAGGAGGGAGGGAGAGATATGAGGGAGAGGCGGGAGAGAGAGGAGGGAGGTAGAGAAATGAGGGAGGGAGAGAGATAAGGGAGAGTGTGAAGGGGAGGGGGGAGGGAGGGAGTTAGGATGGATGGAGGGTGGATGAAAGATGGGAGGGAGGCAGGGAGGGATGTAAGGAGGTATTGATTTGATGGAGGTAAGTTCAAGTTCTTTAATAGTTGTCATACAGAAGTACAGAATACTTTCATACAAAATGCTTCTTACTGTTACGCTCCAGAGACTGTGCTAGACAAGATAGTATCAAATAACATAATAACATAATATAGCATGAATTTAGAAGAAGAAAATGAGGTCACAGTGTTCGGTATAGACATATGTACAATGTTCTGAGTTACCATATAATATACAATACACAATACTATGCAGTGTACTAATGTACAGTACTATCTAGTGCAAAGCAGAAATGGGATGAGGTACAATTTTAGGTACAATTTACAGTAAGGTGTACGAGTTGTAGTGCAATCCTTCATCCATAAATATAAAGTGTGGGGAGTGGGTGCTACAGTGTGTTTGTTTAAAGTGGGTGTGTGCTATAAGTGTGTGGAGTGGGTGCTACAGTGTGTTTGTTTAAAGTGAGTGTGTGCGTGTGGATGTGTGTGCTATGTGCGTTTGGTGGTTGTTGTTGTGTAGTGTTCATTCATTGTTCGTTTAGCAGCCTGATGGCCTGGGGATAGAAGCTTCTTCTGAGTCTTTCTGTGCTCGCCTTGAGACTCCGGTATCGCTTGCCTGACCGCAGCAGTTCAAAGAGGCAGTTGTTCGGGTGACTGGAGTCTTTAATGATTCTCTTAGCCTTGCCCTTGCAACGCTTGTAGTAAATGTTCTGGAGGGTGGGGAGCCCCCCTCCAATTGTGCGTTCGGCTGAACGTGTCACTCTTTGTAGTCTGCTTTGGTCTTGTGCAGTGCTATTCCCAAACCAGGAGGTGATGTTGCCGGTCAAGATGCTCTCTATTGTACATGAGTAGAAGTTCTTAAGGATCTTCTGGCTGACTTGGAACTTCCTTAGGCGCCTGAGGAAGTAGAGGCGTTGTCGTGCCTTCTTCACAACACTGTTAATGTGTGTGGTCCATGTCAAGTCCTCGGATATGTAGGCTCCGAGGTACTTAAAGCTGTTGACTCTCTCAACCGGTGCCCCGTCGATGCTGAGGGGGCTGTAGTCCTTGACCCCCGACCTCCTGAAGTCCACAATCATCTCCTTTGTTTTGCTGACGTTCAGGGAGAGGCTGTTTTCCTGGCACCATCCCGCCAGGACCTTGACCTCTTCCAGGTAGGCCCTCTCGTCGTTGGCAGAGATCAGGCCCACCACCACTGTGTCGTCAGCAAATTTGACGAGATATGGCCGAAGGTAGAGAGGGAGTAGGAGGGAGGTAAGGAGATAGGGCTGAAGGTAGAGAGGGAGTAGGAGGGAGGTAAATAGATATGCTGACAGTAGAGAGGGAGTAGGAGGGAGGTAAGGAGATAGGGCAGAAAATAGAGAGGGAGTAGGATGGAGGCAAGGATATAGGGCAGAAGGTAGAGAGGGAGTAGGAGGGAGGCAAGGAGATAGGGCAGAAAATAGAGAGGGGGTAGGAGGGAGGTAATGAGATAGGGCTGACGGTAGAGAGGGAGTACATTTACATTTAGTCATTTAGCTGACGCTTTTATCCAAAGCGACTTACAAGTTCGTAGTAGGAGGGAGGTAAGGAGATACAGTAGGGCTGAAGGTAGAGAGCGAGTAGGAGGGAGTCAATGAGATACTGTAGGGCAGAAGGTAGAGAGGGTGTAGGAGAAGGGAGAGCTGGATTCAGGAAGGGAGAGCGGGGATAAGTGATGGAGGGAATACAAATAAAGAAGGATGAAGGTGATGATAGAAGCTGGAAACAAGGAGGGAGGAATGGATCACACTTCTATGATGTTGTCTAGGATGGAGAGACATGTGATGTAGCCCAATAGACCACTGCACTTCCACGTTACATTGAGCTCACGGAGGAGAGAGTGGCGGGAGAAAATGAATGAATGTGGATGAGAGCCTTGACATTAAGTGGTTGTAGCTACGGCTGTGGGGGTGCTGGAGACACGATCCAATAGACTTTTATACGCCTGAGTCTCCTGAACACAGAGAGACCAATCCCAAGGCCCGTGTGGCAATGCGTAGTTCGCATCTACGCCCGAACTACGCTAGCCCACATTGATGAACCTAGACTCCGTGGGCAATCTGCGCATACTCCTGAGCAACGTCAGAAGGATCCGCCCCTTCCTGACAAAAGAATCCACCCAACACCTCGTCCAATCAACAGTCATCTCCCGCCTCGACTACTGCAACGCACTGCTCGCTGGCCTCCCGGCCACTGCCACTAAGCCTCTTCAACTCATTCAGAACGCAGCGGCCCGCCTGATCTCAAACCTACCGAAGTCGGCCCATGTCACCCCACTTCTTAGGGACCTGCACTGGCTCCCCATTGCTGCACGAATCCGCTTCAAGGCCCTCGACCTAGCATACCGTGCGGCAAAGGGAACTGCTCCCGCCTACCTCCGGTCAATGGTCTCTAACTACACACCCTCAAGACCCCTACGCTCTGCTTCTTCTGGCCGCCTCAGACCTACTCCTATCCAAGCTCCGGGAGGGTCATCAAAGAGAAGTCGCCTATTCTCAGTCCTTGCCCCACAATGGTGGAATGAACTACCCACCCCAGTTAGGACAGCCGAAACACGTCCAATCTTTCGCCGTCGACTAAAGACGCACTTCTTCAACCATTATCTGAATTAAAAAAAAAAAAAAAAAAAAATATTATCTAACCCTAACTAACCATACTGTCATGCACTTGTCCTAATAAACTAACCTACACTGTAGCACTCAACACTTTGACGAACATTGTTACTCAGCTGATAGAGTTGTGCCCTTCCTGATGGCTTGTCGTACAGAACTTGTAAGTCGCTTTGGATAAAAGCGTCAGCTAAATGACTAAATGTAAATGTAAATGTACAGAGTTCGGGAGTAGGCGCGGAAAAGTGACCATAGCTCGGCAGAGAAAGTGGCGATCAACTTGGGATTGGTCGCTCCGTGTTCAGGAGACTCAGGCGTATACAAGAATATTAGATCGTGTCTCCAGCACCCCCACAGCCGTAGCTACAACCACTTAATGTCAAGGCTCTCATCCACATTCATTCATTTTCTCCCCCTGCTCTCTCTCCCCATGATTTGCGGTGGTCTATACGTCTTCAGCTCATAAGCCCTGCCTGCTTCTGCCGTTGTCTCCTCACTCCCTGTAGCTGAACGCTGTGATACAGATGTGAGCTAGTGTGGACATTCCAAAACTGAATGAACAATGAATATATATATACGCT
>NW_028174809.1:86770-98163 GCF_963971535.1 Notolepis coatsorum
CATTGGCTGATGATAAATCCCCTTATTGCATGGTGAAATCTGCGATCCAAAACGTAATCCAAGCTACAGGCTGCAGATCCAGAATCCTGCTAACATAAAACTCCATTGAAAGTTAAAAAAAATAGTCCACCGTTCGGCCACAGGGAACACTGCATTATCGCAATAGCGCCCCTAAGAGGATCTGGCCGGTATTGCACCTTCTCGAATTCATAGAGTAGGGTAAATCTGCAGTGCCGCTCGGCGACCTTGAATAGGTTATTAAAATGGAATAAAATAACAACTTCCCACGGATATATCCGTGCTTCGGTCCTTTAAGCATGGATTCGAAACACGGATTTATCCGTGGTTCGTCCCCAATGTGTTAAGTAAATACTTGTTTAGTTTAGGAATAAGGGGCAGGTAACTATAAGATTTATTCTTCTTCCTGCTCCTTTTGTCCATGGAATGATATTTATGATTGTGTAATGAAGAAACTCTGACTGTATTGATTCCATGTGGTAAATAAAAACTCTGAACTGAACTCTGAAGGTGTTATTGGTGGTGGTGTTGGATAATGTAAAGCAGGCTTTGGGTATAGACTGAAACATACCTCTCTGACATCCAAATGAATTCTCTCTGACTTAAATGTATATGCTCTCGGGAAATTATCTCTCTCTCTATCTCTCTCTCTCTATCTCTCTCTATCTCTATCTATCTCTCTCTCTCTCTCTCTCTCTCTCTCTCTCTCTCTCTCTCTCTCTCGCTCTCTCTAAAACACACACACACACCGGCTAAACCAGTTATTCTCAAAAAAGGGGTGCAAGCAGATGGGGGGAGAGAGAGAGAGAGAGAGAGAGAGAGAGAGAGAGAGAGAGAGAGAGAGAGAGAGAGAGAGAGAGAGAGAGAGAGATCACCCGTGTGCACATGATACATTGTCTGCTTATAGCCTAGTGACAATGCCCCCAAAATGTTGAGATACCCCTACCGGAAGTAGAACAAAACACAACAATGTTTTTCCTCATCTCTAATGTCTCCCATATGTGAAATGGATTCTTGTATAAAAATATTTTACTGCAAAAATGGTTAAATTGATAGATATTGTTATACACCCCCAAAGGAAAAAACAACCAAAATATAGCCTGGCCGTATGGGAGTTGAGACATATAAACTCATGTAGATTAATAATACAAGCTCCAAGAGCTTTCAAACTTGACATGCTAAGAGTCAGACAGTTGCTTAACCTAATAGAAGAACCTGGATGTGAATATCTTTATGCATGTAGAAAATATATACCCATACTGTACACATACTTAAAATAAGCGGAAATGTAAAATATTAATATCTATGCAGAATGTTCTCATTTACTTTGTAGTAGCTCTGCCATGGATTGTCATAGAAACACAGATGAGGGCTTTTTCGGAAAGGTGTGGTTGTGCTGAATCCAGCAATACCACATGTGTAAATATAGCATGCATGGTCAGGGAGTTACATCAGTAAATGTATGAGGTGTCCTAAATGAAAGAAAATGAAACATTGACATAATGAAGTCTTCAGTCCAAAGCCCATTATCAGTGGTGAGAAGCATGTTGACAAATTCAATGTTACTGCAAAGTAAAGTCACTTGAGGTAATGTTCTGGTCTATAATGTTAATATATTTATGATACATTTAATAATTTATATATTTCATACGATACATTTTATGATACTTCATATGGAAACAAAGATCCAATTGAATCAGGTTGAAATTGAAATAGAACACCTTTATTTCAATCTACTGCGTTCTAAGCCCCCTGCTGTATTCACTGTACACACATGATTGTGTGGCCAGGTTCAGCTCCAACTCCATAGTGAAGTTTGCGGACGACACATGGTGGTGGGGCTGATCTCTAACAATGACGAGAAGGCCTATCGGGAGGAGGTTGATGAACTGGCACGCTGGTGCCGGGATAACAGCCTACTCCTGAACATTGGTAAAACCAAAGAGCTGATCATGGATTTTAGGAGAATAAGAATACAGCAGGTGACACACACCCCACTGCGGATAAATGGGACAGGGTGAGCAGTTTCAAGTACCTGGTAGTCCACATCACAGAGGACCTGACATGGTCAACACATAGATTCTGTGCTGAAAAAGGCAAAACAGCGCCTCTATCACCTGAGACAGTTAAGGAAGTTCAGAGTATCGGGGAAGATACTCCACTCCTTCTATTCCGGGGCTGTAGAGAGCATTCTGACTGGAAACATCACTGCCTGGTTTGGAAACAGCACGGCACAGGACAGGAAGGCCCTCCAGAGAGTGGTGCGCTCGGTAGAGCGTACTACGGGTATTGTACTACCACCCCTGCAGGACTTATATAACAGGAGGTGCAAATCCAGAGCCTGCAGAATAATGAAAGACCCCCATCACCCCAACAACAGCCTGTTCAAGCTGCTGCGGTCAGGCAAGCGCCTACGTGCACATGCTACGAGCACAGAGAGACTCCGGCTCAGCTTCTTCCCCCAGGCCATCAGAACACTGAACACTCCACTCACAAGTACACATGAGCGCACACACACACACATACACACACACACACACACACACACACAACACACATGCTGCAACCGATTTAAACAATCACTTTAAACAATCACTTTAAACAAAATGGAAAAGTCACTTTAAAGGAATGAAGAATATAAAAGTCACTTTAAGGAAAGAACAGATGGGCGACAGTGGCTCGGGAGGTAGAGCAGTCGTCTGGCAATCCAGAGGTTCCCGGTTCGATTCCCGCTCCTCGCGGGCAGCATGTCGATGTGTCCTTGAGAAAGACACTTAACCCCTAATTGCTCCCGATGAGCAGGTTGGCACCTCGCATGGTTGCCTCCGCCGTCGGTGTGTGAATGTGTGAGTGAATAGGTAAAATGTGAATAACAAATTGTAAAGCGCTTTGGATAGAAGCGCTATATAAAAAAGCAGCCATTTACCATTTAACAGATGTGGTTCTTGTATAGTATAGTTTAGATATAGTAAGTAAAACATAATGACAGAGTTCAAATTGTATATTGTATAGTAGTGTACATAGGAACCAGTGCCTTCTCAGGAATTTAGCATGTCTATTTTTATCATGCACATCTTATGTCTTACCTGTTTTTTTTTCTGTCTATTTTATTATTGTATTATTGCAAATTATTGCATGACCACCCGCATTTCACTGTATGTCCTGGTATGTATGTGACAAATAAACCTCTTGATTCTTGATTCTAGCAACACATCACTGTCACTCATCCACATTATCATCAGTGACTAAATGGATCATATTTGGGCTGTCAGGGAAAGAGCAAGAGCAAAACTCAAGTTTCTTTATTGTTGTCATACAGAAGTACAGAATACTCAGTGCAAGTCAAGCCCACTGAAATATAATGGCATTTTCTGGCATCATTGATCGATGGATCTTTCCTTTGGGCCATGTCCAGAGTGCATGAACACTGTTGAGGATCCAAACATCCCTTTGCTTGAATAGTACACAAGCAAAACCAGTACATCTGTATCATCACATTTGACAATGAGACGAGAATGTGACTGTGCAAGGTGTATTGATGTAACACCAATCTTGTGTCAGCTTCCTCCTGGTCACTATAAAGATCTGCCAAGCAGTCAACGCCTGACTTGCTAACCATCTTAACCTCCTCACCATTTTCAAAGCCACCTGCCAAGATGACTGTGTTCTCTGAAGAGATTCTCTGTGGCCCTTTCAGACATACAATGATCTGGGTGAGTGTATCTGGAAAAGGATCACAACATTAATGGGAAAGGAAGGCATCAACTGCGTTGTTATAGTGATCGACAGATATGACCATCAACACTCAATCAAAGACCTTGAAAGGCAAAGAAGAGGCACCATCCAAACCAGCAGACCAACACATATTATCACAGGACAATCAACTGTTCCTAACTACAGGAAATACCTGAGGATCAGTGGGAACAAGGCTGCTCTATGGAGCTTTGTCAGCAACTACATAACCAATACAGGGCCACAGATAATCTCTTCAAAGAACACAGTATGCCCTCCTCCTGTATGGCCAAAAGAAAATGGAGAATGGACGTCCTTGCACCAACCTGGATGAGCTGAGGTACACACTAGCATCTACCACAGATTCATCAGCTGCAAATCTCCCCCTAACAGAAGATGCCTTCCAGCAACATGTGTGGAGAGCCTTGTACCAAACAGCAGTGTGGCGTCACAGCCATCTGGCCAAGCCTCTTCTCTGGAACCCAGTTGGTAGAGGGTGGAGGCTCAGAGAAGATGGGTCCATTGAACCTGTTATGTTCCAGAAAGCATCGGCACCTAAGGAAGTTCGAGACATCACCCACCTGTACTGTAAAGATGGAAACTGCAATGATGCCAGCAAATGCCAATGTCTTTCAGTGCTTGACTTGCACTGAGTTTTGCTCTTGCTCTTTCCCTGACTGCCAAAATATGATACATTTTGTCACTGATGACACATAATGTGGATGAGTGACAGTGATGTGTTGCTAGAATCAAGAATCAAGAGGTTTATTTGTCACATACATACCAGGGCATACAGTGAAATGTGGGTGGTCATGCCCGCATCGATTGTGCAATAATACAATAATAAAATAGACATAGAAAAAAAAACAGGTAAGACATAAGATGTGCATGATAAAAATAGACATGCTAAATTCCTGAGAAGGCACTGGTTCCTATGTACACTACTATACAATATACAATTTTAACTCCATCATTATGTTTTACTTACTATATCTAAACTATACTATACAAGAACCACATCTGTTAGTGTGTGTGTGTGTGTGTGTGTGTGTGTGTGTGTGTGTGTGTGTGTGTGTGTGTGTGTGTGTGAGTGTTCGTGTGTGTGAGTGTTCTGATGGCCTGGGGGAAGAAGCTGAGCCGAAGTCTCTCTATGCTTGTAGCGTGTGTACGTAGGCGCTTGCCTTACCGCAGCAGCTTGAACAGGCTGTTGTTGGGGTGGTGGGGGTCTTTCATTATTCTGCAGGCTCTGGATTTGCACCTCCTGTTATATAAGACCTGCAGGGGTGGTAGTGCAATACCCGTAGTACGCTCTGCTGAGCGCACCACTCTCTGGAGGGCCTTCCTGTCCTGTGCCATGCTGTTTCCAAACCAGGCAGTGATGTTTCCAGTCAGAATGCTCTCTACAGCCCCGGAATAGAAGGAGAGGAGTATCTTCCCTGATACTCTGAACTTCCTTAACTGTCTCAGGTGATAGAGGCGCTGTTTTGCCTTTTTCACCACAGAATCTATGTGTGTTGACCATGTCAGGTCCTCTGTGATGTGGACTTCCAGGTACATGAAACTGCTCACCCTGTCCACGATAGCCCCATTTATCTGCAGTGACGTGTGTGTCCCCTGCTGTATTCTCCTAAAATCCATGATCAGCTCTTTGGTTTTACCAATGTTCAGGAGTAGGCTGTTATCCGGGCACCAGCGTGCCAGTTCATCAACCTCCTCCCGATAGGCCTTCTCGTCATTGTTAGAGATCAGCCCCAACTTCACTATGGAGTTGGAGCTGAACCTGGCCACACAGTCATGTGTGTACAGTGAATACAGCAGGGGGCTCAGAACGCAGTAGATTGAAATAAATGTGTTCTATTTCAATTTCAACCTGATTCAATTGGATATTTGTTTCCATATGAAGTATCATAAAATGTCTCATATGAAATGTATAATTTATTAAATGTATCATAAATATATTAACATTATAGACCAGAACATTACCTCAAGTGACTTTACTTTGCAGTAACATTGAATTTGTCAACATGCTTCTCACCACTGATAATGGGCTTTGGACTGAAGACTTCATTATGTCAATGTTTCATTTTCTTTCATTTAGGACACCTCATACATTTACTGATGTAACTCCCTGACCATGCATGCTATATTTACACATGTGGTATTGCTGGATTCAGCACAACCACACCTTTCCGAAAAAGCCCTCATCTGTGTTTCTATGACAATCCATGGCAGAGCTACTACAAAGTAAATGAGAACATTCTGCATAGATATACATTTTTTACATTTCCGCTTATTTTAAGTATGTGTACATAGGTATATATTTCCTACATGCATAAAGATATTCACATCCAGGTTTTTCTATTAGGTTAAGCAACTGTCTGACTGCTAGCATGTCAAGTTTGAAAGCTCTTGGAGCTTGTATTATTAATCTACATGAGTTTATATGTCTCAACTCCCATACGGCCAGGCTATATTTTGGTTGTTTTTTCCTTTGGGGGTGTATAACAATATCTATCAATTTAACAAGTTTTGCAGTAAAATATTTTTATACAAGAATCCATTTCATATATGGGAGACCTTAGAGATGAGGAAAAACATGCTTGTGTTTTGTTCTACCTCCGGTAGGGGTATCTCAAAAACTAAAGCCTTTTTTGACAGTTTGTCACAGCACTATTACTTTTAAGCCCTAATCTTAATGCATAATCTTACAATAACATATACCCACTTAAACACCAAATTATGAGGTGTTTGTAGATGATGCATTATATTCTACCTCACCCAGAATTGCAATAGAAAACTCAACTAGACTCCTGCCCTCATTTATAATTTTTTCTTAGAAAGTATTCTATTTTCATACGTAAGCACAGAATTTAGAATGTGTGCACGCACAAAAAAAAAAGGGATTTATCACACGTGCGTACACAGGTCCTACGCACACCTGTCTTCATGAATATCACCTTGCTCCTAAGCTTGAGCTCGTGCATGGTTTTAAGTATTTGCATACCAGAACCGCCCCGATTATCCATATATGGTCATGAAACACCCCCATGGGATGTGAAATAATGGAATGACCCGAGGGAATTGCGTGTTATGGAGAAATACGAGACAGGCTGACAGACATGTACACGTACGGTGATGTCGGATATGATATCTCTTAAAGACCATATTAACTAATAAAGCCCATGCTGGAATATGACTGCCTTTTTCCGTTTTGTTCGATTAATACCCAGGGATTAAAGTTCTCCTCAATTGTATTCCAAATCGCGACGTATTTTCCGTACATTTTCTACCTGCTGCATATGATTTCTAGAGGCATACAATCTATTTTGATGTCAGTATTGGGTAGCCTATATAAACAATAATACGAGAGCATATACAAGAACAATGAATCTCACTGCCATGTATGATGTAGCCTATACGCCATGTGTAGCCTGCCTATGTGATAAATACAAACATGAACTTGAATCCCATCATCATATTTACATAGTCTGTCCACTATGTTTATTACTTTGTTATTCCCCCCCCCCTATCTATGTAAAGCGACCTTGCATGGGTCTCTTGAAAGACGCTATATAAAATGAAGCTCTATTATTATTATTGTTATTATTATTATTATTATTATTATTATTATTATTATTATTATTATTATTATTATTATTATTATTATTATTATTATTATTATTATTATTATTAAAATACTGTCTTTTACTGTTAGTCTCAGTGAAGTTTCAACGGAGAGAGGTAATCTATTCTAAACAACAAATTGAAGTAGAAAGCATTTCGTTGTGGCCAATCTTATTTGGAAACATGACACAAAATAATAGTATGTCGCTTTTTATTTGAAACAATATTTAATCGCGTTTGGTGGAGGTGGGTGTTCTGTAACCCCTTTTGTGACTGTGATGCACCGAGTGAATCCACAGTCACTTGCTCCTCAATAGAAAACCAACCTAGATTTACCCTGAAGGACTGGTTCTAACCGAACCGTTCGTTATACAAGAATCACAGAGAAATGTCAAAGGTACTCACATTTGCACAAGGGTTTCGGACAGAGATACGGGATGGTTTGAAAGCTCGGCATTGCTAATAAACATTTTAAATATTTTTTATAAACTGGTCAACACGGCATTATTTCCGGCGTTGGCTGCCTGGGCCCTGTTCCATGTACGTGGTTCAACTAAGTCGATCAACATGTCCATTATCCAGCTTCAGTTAACCCGATGTTCAAAGCCGGGATTTTCCTGTTTCACAAAGGAGGATTCAGTCTCGTTAACTCAAGCCAGACTTGAGAGTCAGGCTCAAGTCAGGCTAGATGCGCGCTCCCGTTTTAGGTGGAAAGCCAGCACGTATCGATGGCAGAGACCCTGATTCTCAACGGCATTGATTGATTAATTGATTTAAGACTTTATTGACAGATTGCAATAGGCTCAATCGCCTCGCCGACAAGTTAAATGCGTTATCTATAGGCTAATTCTAAGTCCCTCATTACCTCAATCAATCAGATTATATTTCTTTAAACTTGCCTGCTGGATTGAATAATCAAATGAGATCTTGCTAGCGAAAATTATTAGTTAACTGTTATACAGAATTACGATACGGCTCTCTTACCCATTGATTGATGTATAGTCAATCTTTTACTTATCTTCTCTGTGGTGTAACGGGTTCTTCTTTTGACTTTCACACGGACGACCGGGGTTCAAGGCCCTAGTCTTTTCCTTCTTTTTGCAATATAGGAATAATTCAATTTGGTGCACGTTGAGAGCTATATAAAGAATGACATCCTCAATGCATGTAGATTTATAATATTTTAACTTAAAACCAGGCTACTTTGGCGTATAATCATTAATATTATATTCAAAAAAATCATATTGGAAACACGGGGATTTGAACCCCGGTCGCTGAATTGGCAGGCATGAGCACTACCGCTGGGCCACTGGGCCAGATGGGATAAATTCATTGTTTATACATTAATGAACGAGAGACCCGTGTTTAGAATATCCGTTGTTTTGAATGAAGTTTATCTCTTTATCCTCATTCATTAATGTGACGTCAACGGCTCATTCAATTTCTCAAATCCGTCAAACAGCGCATCTCATCAGACATCTTAATCCCAGTTACAATTAAAATAACCACATCATGTGTACATCGCACGAGCGAGCGCCACCGTCGCCACGGTATATATAACGTGCATTATTTAGGACAAAGTGAATTTAATATCAGCATTTTGGGTCTATTTTACATTTCAAAAGCCCCCTCTGGAAGAATGGAGCACAAAAACGTAATTCAGAATGGTATAATGCAGATCGTAGACTGTGGGAATAGTTTCAGGAAACGGGCTGTCACTTCTTTGCGGGGGCGTGGCGATAGTTCAGGCTAACTTGAACTTGAACTCTGCTTTCGAGCAGGCTCAAACTTTTGGATATGTTGTCATGGTGATTTGGGAAATCCACGTACATGAAATCGGAAAGTCAGGCTAACACAGTTATCCAGCTAAAGTTATCCGGCTAACTCGGTTATCCCGGTACATGGAACGGGGCCCTGGTGTGATCACAGCGCATGCGCCTCATGCACACAACGCCGGAAATAATGCAGTGTTGACCAGTTTATAAAAAAATATTTAAAATGTTTATTAGCAACGCCAAGCTTTCAAACCATCCCGTATCTCTGTCCGAAACCCTCCTGCAAATGTGAGTACCTTTGAAACGTCTCTGTGATTCTTGTATAACGAACGGTTCGGTCAGAACCAGTCATTCAGGGTAAATCTAGGTTGGTTTCCTATTGAGGAGCAAGTGACTGTGGATTCACTCGGTGCATCACAGTCACGAAAGGGGCTAGGTGGTTGATGGTGGTTGAGAAATGAGAGAGAGAACCCTTGTAAGTTCTCTCTATTTATACACTGTGGAGCGCAGTTCTGGAAGGTTCTAGCCTGTTCTACTATATGACATCATACTGAAGCTTAACTTGAATTACACTATGACACGGCGGCAGTTACACTAGCCAAACAAGCAAACCAACCTCTTGTTCGCGCATGAGCCCATTATAATTACACTACTGTCGCTATTTCACAATGAACTATAATGAATTACGGTTCATACAGAACACGCGCCAGTGTCAGGAGTAATGCATGAAAGCTTATTTCCGCGTTAAAACGAATGCATGAACTGAGGAGCGCATATGCCGTAGTAACGATATTCTACCACTGGGCGTCAGCTAAGCATGCTCAGAGCTGTGCGTAGACATAAGCACAAAGTCAAGTTCACGTTCAAATTGATAAATCCCACACTTTGCTTAGAAATGGTCGTACGCACGGGTTAAGCACATATCTGTGCGTACGCCACGTTGATAAATGAGGGCCCAGGGAGATGTCTACAATGTGATACTGTAGGCTTTGCCAGTGAACATCTCTCTGTGCTTTTTCAAGCTTTTCCATTGTGCACCAGCTATCCACATCGATGCATGTTTTGTCAAACCAGGGAGTGTTTGCTTTGTCAGTCCAGGCCCTGCTAGCGGGCGGAGCCGTTTCAATTGAAATGGGTGAAACATAGCTAAGGCAGCCAATCAGCCAACCTCTTACCTCAACATGTCTTACATCAATGAGTTATATGCACTGCAAAACCATGCAGTTTGTTGCATATAATACAAATGTATTACTTTCACCTTTTTCTTTAATGGTGTATCTGCCTAATTCTGCAGACTGTGGTCCCTAAACAATCTTGGAATTGCATTAAATCCAATGAGCCCAGCTGTATTCATGTGTGATGATGTTAGTGCCCATAGTAGCCATTACATTTCTTTTTTTACTGGGCTGAGCCATTTTCAGAAAATAAGTGAAAAAAATGCATGTACTTGATGAGATATAATTGAGCATAGCAATGGCTATCATTAGGCATATATATAATGTCCCCAGCCTCTATATACTCTTACATATTTTAAAACACATTTTAATGATTTAAATAGGCACGATTGAAAACATATTAATATACTATATGGTGGGTGGTGGTGTTGTTGTTGTACACATATTATATGCACCTGAAATTATTCCCTATGGTCCCACGTTTCCAATGGTGTATGTAACTTGTATGTGGCGCCTACTGCCTACTACTGACTTTGACCTTGGAACCACCTTGAAAAACTCTACTTATGAGTCTCAATAGGGACTCATACTGTAATAGGGGAGGCATGCTCACAGACCCTCCTTGAGGGAGCGGATCCCCTGAAGTTCAAACTCTGGTGACACCCCTGTTATTGATATAATATACATGTCTCACCTGTTCACTCACTCAGAGATCCGGAGCAGATCTTTATTTGAATTCATTCATTTGTATTATCCTGGCTTGTTTGGACCTTTCCTCCTTCCTTCTCTCTTTATTGCCTTTGTTGTTGTTGCTGCTTTGGCACCCGACTCTCCCTATGGCGATCGATAAAGGTTTCTCTTGTCTTATCTTAAAGGGAAGAGGGAGGGACAGGCATAATGGAATAGAGAAAGATAGAGAGAGCTTTATTTGATGCTGTTTACTCCAGGAGACGGGCTCCTCTCTACTCACTAAAACGGTCTGTTCGCTTCCGCTTTTTAGCTGCTCAGAACATTATGCTGGCGCTCCCTAATCCCCGTTTGTAATTAAATGTGCTTAGGAGGCGCGCTG
>NW_028174808.1:0-15115 GCF_963971535.1 Notolepis coatsorum
AACAACAGAACAGCAGAAGCACAAAGTGGCTGCGAGTTCATTAATTAGAATTTCAAATTGGACAAACTCAAGATGACAGTGTCGCGCCTGTCTGTCAAATCAGATCATAGCCTGCCGGCGCGAGTGAGAGGGGGAAGGGGGGGGGGGGGGGGGGGGGGTGAGAAGGAGAGTGGAAGGGAGGGAGAGAAGGAGAAAGTGGGAGGGTGTTTGGAGAGAAAGAAAAGGAGGGAAAGAGAGAAGGATGAACAGAAACAAGGGGAGAATAACGGGGGTAGAGAGAGAAAGGCTCTGTTCAGTCAAATACTGCTCTCAGCATTTGACTTGGTGCCTCCTTACTCTCTCTCTCTGCCTCTTTCACACTCCCTCTCTTCCCCCAGTGAATGCGAGCGCGTTAGCGCGCGCGGAAATCTTTTTGGCAATTTTTTTATTGATTAAAACGCATAATATGGTTTTTACCTATACATTCGGATCAGCAGTTCAGCACCTGCACTGTTGGTGGGTGAGCCTAGTAAAGGATGTCGCATTGCGTTCATCTTCAATGAATGGACCAATGCAATAGTCTACCAAAGCCCCCCCTCTCTCTCTATATATCTCACACACACACTTCAGAAACAAACATAGTATCAATGAGAGCATCAATAATACACCTGAGTGATGTCTAGTAAAAAAAATAAAAATGTTGGGCCCCCCCCCCCAATGCTGGGCCCTTGGAATCATCCTAAGCTACCCCCCCCCCCCCCCCCCCCAGCTACGCCCCTGTGTGCGTGTCTGTTATTTATGACTCCATTATGCTAAATGGATTGTTCAGTGTGTGTGTATATGAATGTGTGTGTATATGAATGTGTGTGTATATGAATGTGTGTGTGTGCTGGAGAGGACTGAGGACAACAGCCGTGATGCACATACTGTAGCATCATGTAAACCAGAGAATGCTCAATTCTACCTTGAACTGTAGTTGTGACATAATTTAGTTGGTTGATATTAAATGATGGTATGGCAATTATATATATACGGCTGTGCAGTGAGTGAGTGAGTGGGTGAGTGAGTGAGTGAGTGAGTGAGTGAGTGAGTGGGTGAGTGAGTGAGTGAGTGAGTGAGTGAGTGAGTGAGTGAGTGAGTGAGTGAGTGAGTGGGTGAGTGAGTGAGTGAGTGGGTGAGTGGGTGAGTGAGTGAGTGAGTGAGTGGGTGAGTGAGTGAGTGAGTGAGTGAGTGAGTGAGTGAGTGAGTGAGTGTATGAGTGAGTGAGTGAGTGGCTGAGTGAGTGAGTGAGTGAGTGTATGAGTGAGTGAGTGAGTGGCTGAGTGAGTGAGTGAGTGAGTGAGTGAGTGAGTGGCTGAGTGAGTGAGTGAGTGAGTGAGTGAGTGGGTGAGTGAGTGGGTGAGTGAGTGGGTGAGTGAGTGGGTGAGTGACGTCGTCAGTCTAAGAGGTGCTTTGCATCTAAAATAAATAAATAACAACCAAAACCGTTCCATATCACATTTTATTGGTTGGGCCGATGGACAAACAGGCAACAGTTCTTGGATGACATTATAAATTCACTCTATGTATCTGTGAATATAGATATTTAATAATATCCACATCTGGGTGAAGCCGGAGGTATTCATGCAGGACAGTCAGGTCACAGAAGGAGGGTCAGGGAGCTGCGGTCACACTGACCCGTCGCTGTCCGTCCGTTTTGAATTATTCCTCCGTTTATTGGCAACACAGACTCAACAGAAAATCGTTAATCATTAATCGACCACAGGGGAAAAAAGGTACATAATGTACGTTATATTATATAGCCATAAGTAATATTATGTACTTATTGTATAAGTCATATTATTCACATTTTGTATCTGCAAAAGTCCAAAATAAAACAGTGCGACTGGGAGACAAACTAACAGTGATCGTGGCCGCGGGGGAGTGCTCTCACCCCCCCCCCCCCCGTGCTCTCACCACTAGAACAAGCCACGCCCCCCCGCCTGATACAGACACGGCAATACTATGATGAGGATTTGTTTTAACGCTTATGGTTAAGATAGAAAGTTAGGGTTATGGTTATGGTTAGTTTAAGGTAACAGTGTGGTTAAGGTTAGGGTTTGTCCCCCGGCAGGGGAACTCAAATGTTTTCTGAAAAAGTTAAAAGTAAAAAAAAATATATATTGAATATGTAATAGATGTACTTATTTGTAAATATGTAAATACGTCAATATACTTAAGCTATTTGTAATACATAGACATTATACATTTTCGTAAATACATCAATATATGACTTTTGGCTGTAACATAATGTACAATATGTACCTTTTCCCCTGTGGTCGATAAGTACTTTTATTTACATTATTTGAAGCGATATCAGGTGGTTATTGGACACAGGGCCGGTGATGCGTCCGTGTTGGTATCCATAGCGACGGACAGAAAAGTTCAGAGGGGATGAACTCTTCGTCAGCCACGCTGCCATTTATGCAAACACACAATTGGGTCGTAGCTATGTTCTAATTTAAAAACAAACCAACGGACAGCGATGTTTCACATGTGCTTCACAGACATTCAGGTTATAATAGGAGGAACAAGGCATTAGGGTCTTGGTGGAACATGTGGAAGCTTCTAGAACACAATCTAGGCCTACTTTAAATCGCTGCTGTCGAGTGAACATTTCTTTAGTGATTTTTTTGCTCAACGTGGTGATTAACACAGACTTTGTGTGCCGACTTGAATTGAACATCCATTGTATCGTTTCAAAAACACAGTCACCAACCTGAGAATTACTATAATAACTAGAATATGCACTTTAAATGGAGCACTGAGCTATTTTATGCACTGTAGCATTTTATTAATGTTTGTGAAATACTTCTATTGTATGTTTGTTGTATGTTTTTATACTGTATGTTTTTTCCACTGTTTTATGATGAATGAACATTGCACAGAGACAAATTGAAATGGCAATAAAGTATCTATCTATCTTTACTAGAGTTATTATCCTTAATTCCTCCAATGTTGACCCACACGTCTTTTTCTTCTGACAGTAAGAAAATACTTCTTAGTTTCATAGTTGCTTGTATAGTTGCCTGTGTGCAGCAGTGTAGATGTTTCATACAATTCTGTGGATCTGTTCACTTCTAGCCTCCTGTTATCTTTATTTGAGATCCCTACTCACCAAAAAACAATGTTGATTTATGTTGCACATAATCTCACATAAAAAAAATAGGGAAACAATGTCCAGGCACGCACTCCAGGTTTTTCCAAATTTATTGGCAGCCTGAAATCACATCATGACGTTTCGGTGTGAACACACCTTCTTCAGAAGTTACAGCACCCAGTGTCAAGTCTAGTGAGGTGAGAGGCGAGCGTTCTACTACTTTCTTCACACAATCTCACATGCATCCGAAAACTCTAAACAGTTTTGCACACGTTAATTTAGTTTGATAGTTGAGAGTAAACAAGTTTGAATATGGCCACCGGTGAAGTGATCAGGGACATTGATCCCTTGTGTGTTGTGTCAATCACAGCTCCATGAAATGATAATGTAACAGACCCCTACAGGACAATGATAATGTAACAGACCTTACAGGACAATGATAATGTAACAGACCCCTACAGGACAATGATAATGTAACAGAGCCCTACAGGACAATGATAATGTAACAGACCCCTACAGGACAATGATAATGTAACAGAACCCTACAGGACAATGATAATGTAACAGACCCCTACAGGACAATGATAATGTAACAGACCCCTACAGGACAATGATAATGTAACAGACCCCTACAGGACAATGATAATGTAACAGACCCCTACAGGACAATGATAATGTAACAGACCCCTACAGGACAATGATAATGTAACAGACCCCTACAGGACAATGATAATGTAACAGACCCCTACAGGACAATGATAATGTAACAGACCCCTACAGGACAATGATAATGTAACAGACCCCTACAGGACAATGATAATGTAACAGACCCCTACAGGACAATGATAATGTAACAGACCTTACAGGACAATGATAATGTAACAGACCTTACAGGACAATGATAATGTAACAGACCCCTACAGGACAATGATAATGTAACAGACCCCTACAGGACGATGATAATGTAACAGACCCCTACAGGACAATGATAATGTAACAGACCCCTACAGGACAATGATAATGTAACAGACCCCTACAGGACAATGATAATGTAACAGACCCCTACAGGACAATGATAATGTAACAGACCTTACAGGACAACGTATTGCTATATTTTCCATCTACCGTACTTTTCGGACTATAAGCCGCGCCTTTCCCCCCCATTTTTCGACCCTGCGGCTTATATAACGGTGCGGCTTATATGTGACTCGACGTGACCAAACCCGAAAATGTAAAAATCAAAATATTGCTTTTTTGACTGCATTGAAATGTTATTTATCTGTTCCCTTATTTGCTAAACTTAATACAACTTGTAAATGAGTTAATTCTTGTTATTTGTCCGACAGTATTGTGTCCCAATGCTAATTACATATGGTAATTAAACATTAAAACACCTGCGGCTTATAGTCCAGTGCGGCTTATATATGTACACATCATTCAATTTAGCTGCTGCGGCTTATAGTCAGGTGCGGCTTATAGTGCGAAAAGTACGGTACATCCTTTCAACAAACAAAATGACCCAACAGGCATAACCCAGCATTTTTACGGGTGAGACAACCAGCCAGCCTTTTTACTGTGGAATGTACTCTGTCAGCCACTTTAGCGTAGTAACAGACGGTCATTTGTAGACGTGTTTTCTAAATCACTTTGGCTCCTGAAAAAGCGTAAAAATGGTGGGTGAGTTTTGAACACAGCTAGTTCCCATAGGAAAATAAACTACAGTAACACTATAGTATTCCTGGGTTTCTTTTCCTTCTCTTTTTCATACACGCGAAATATTATGGCAAAATCACAGGAATACTATATTATATTTCTATAATATTCCACTATAGAAACACTATGGTGAATCTATAGTGAGTGTGGAAAACCCCCACAGAAATTCTATAGGTTTTCACTATAGTTAATTTTCACATGGTCTTTCCCTGGTTAACGTTATCGTTATTTTGTCCTTCAAAATGTCTTTCAGGCTCGATGAAGTGATTTCCATCATGTGCCCCATCATCATCATCATCATCATCATCACCCTCGATATGAGATCAATGTACCGTATGTTCAAAAATATACATCTTATTTCCATAAAATACCATTGGATAGATATCAAATGTATAAAATAAAACTCTACCCTAGTCTTATTGATCACACACTTCACACAACAGCACGTTCACTACGACACAAGGATTTAAAACGTGCATATATGAGGCACACGATATGGATTATTCTACTACTAGGGGTGCATCAGTGAATGCTGGTCTGTCTCTCCTGATGTATAGAATCATTTACAATACAAAGACTCAATGCATTTGCATATTATTATTATTATAATATATTATACAAATGCACACATATATATTATCCTTATAAGAGCATACTACATTAGGTCCAGTGTTGATTCTGTCAAAGGAGGATTATCTCGATCACCTGTACCTCCCGATTCCACTTTACAATCTACACATCATCGCCTGGCAACCCTCTACTTGTTTTTTTTTTTATTGGTCTTTTTCCCCCTCCATTTTCCTCCGATTTTCTCCCATCCCAATGTTAGTCGTATGCCAATTCCCAGTCCCTTCCTGGTCGCTGCGCACTTACCCCTCACAGTCAGATCATCTGGGAGAGTGGAGGCTATCACGTGCTTCCTCCGACACACGTCCAGCCAATCACCGCTTCTTTTCACCTGGCAGCGCGGATTCTCATCGAGAGGGCGTAGCGTGTGGAAGGATCACACTATCCCCCTCAAGTCCTATCCGCGCTTAGCAGGCGCCCCGACCGAACTGTAGGAGTCGCTGTTTACAACGACCCGGACCCACCCCGCCAGCTTCTCCCACCCTCTAATACTGCCAATTGTATTAGTGTGAACGGCCAGCCAAGCTGGTGACAACCCCGGAGCTGTGAGCTGGATTCGAACAGGCGAATCCAGCTCACAGCTCCGGGGTTGGTGACGAACGCAATCTCCGCTCGGCCACCTAACCGCCGCAACCCTCTACTTGTAACCTACCGCAGAATGTTGCACTTCAGGTTGTGTTAATTATTGTGGAAAGTTGCACGCCTGTGAGTCAACTCTCGGGTTACAGAGATGTGAAGAGAGCTAGTAAGGGGAGTGATTCAACTTGTTATCCAGCTCATTGCAGCGACACAGAGATGATTGCACAACTAAAGCACTTCACTCCACAAACATACAAACAAACAAACAAACAAACAACAACATGTCATCGTTACTGATACAGAGTTTGCAGGATCTTGCATATTTTGGGTGCATGTATGTGTGTTGGTCGTTAATACACGTGCACGATTATTACTGTGGTGGGTTGTCTTTGGGTGTGTGCAGCATGTCTGTTTGGTTGTATTGCTTTTACACCGTACCGTGCGTGTGTGTGTATGTGTGTATGTTTGCATACATACATGTTTGTGTGTGCGTGTACATGTGTGATTCCAGGGTCCGCTACACCAGGAAGGACCAGTCACTCGGAGTCCGTCCATACTAGAAGAGAACAAAGGTCAAAGGTTACAGAAAGTGTAAATCGTGAATCTCTGGGGCCACCAGACCCCGAAACAAGAAACAGTTTCTCCTCACCAACTTTGGAACTTGTGTTGCTGCACCACCGTCTAATGGTGAGCAACAAACATCCACGAGCGGATCTGCCAACGTAACACAACACAACAGGCAACAACAGAGAAAAAAAATAAAAGATAATAAGAATCAAAACAAAATGTTCCCCCAATCCGCGACAGCCGCGGAGACAAATCCAATTATTTGCGTCTCATGTTGCAAATTTGTTCTAATGGTCGGGAGTGAGAGAGTAAATACGCGCCCGCGAAGGGGGAAACAAAAGGACGAAATTTCTAATTAACTTGAAAGAGGGAACGAAGGGGCGACTTAGTAAACCCATCTTTCATCCCCCGCCTCAGACCACTCGTTTGTTTGTTGCACAATGTTGTCTTCGAGTGGAGGGGCAGGCGGGAGGGGGAGGAGGGAGGGAGGGAGGGAGGGAGGGAGGGAGGGAGGTTGGGGGGGGAGATAACACCAACACTGTTTCCCTCCAAATGAAATGTCAACAGATTTAACATATTGCGGAAGAAGGAAAGAACCCAGCGTTTTTCAAGCGTTTTGTCGATTTTATTGTTCATTAAGCCCCCCCCCCCCTCCTCCCCTACTCTGCTCCACTTGTTGGAGGCTTCATTTAACGGCATCTCAGCTTTGAAGATCACAAAGGCTGAGGCAATAATTAGGTTTGTGTAATTACAGCGGGCTTAATGAGAGATTCTCGGGGAGAGCTTGTCTGCCCCGATCTCCAGTTCTCTCCCCGTTCTCCCCTTCTCCTCGCACACCCATTAGGTCCACTTTAACCGCTTTCTGATGCTCTCTCTCTATCTCTCTCTCTCTCTTTCTCTCTCTCCGACTACTCTCAGTGCCACTGTAAGTGTGTAGCGGGGGGGGGGGGGGATGCTATCGCTAAAGGCCCTCACACACGTGCATGTCATAGAGCTCGAATCACACACCCAGACACACACATGCACACACACACATAGTGACGCGGCACGGTGTATGGGTTGGATTATGCCGGCAGAGACGATTATTCAGAAAAGCTGAAAACATTGCGCATTTCAGAAATAGGTAAAAAAAAATATTATATTGGCAATGTTGAGTGCTTTGAAATGTTCTCTATCTGTTTCCTTATTTGCAAAACTTAACACGACTTGTAAATGTGTTCATTATTGTTAGATTGTCCGACGGTATTTATTCCGACGCAGTAGAAATAACAGATCAGTTGTGTCGCAGGGGAGTGGCTCAGTACTCAGGTCTCAGGTGTTGGAGACAGAGACGAGCGGAGACGACAGATACACCAAATCCATTCCGAGACGACGGACCCAGTAGGCGACACTTTGTTGGCGGTGTGAGAAAATATGTAGAGAAACATTAATATCTTTGGAACCGTTAAATTGTATCTGTTAAACCCTGTTACAGTATAGGGGGATTTAAACATTCACTTTAAACACTTATTTCTTTTACATTTGCACTACCTCTTTTACCCACTTTTTGCATTTTGTTTGTTGTGTATTATTGTATATTTTTTTTATAGTGTTTGGTCTTTTACTTTTTTTTTTACTCTTTTATGGTATGATTTATCTGAGCTAATGTTAATACAGGTTTATATGTTATAATATGAGCCAGCTAAAAAAAAATTACTTCATTTTAAATGATAATAAAATCTTGAATCTTGATTACTATCTTAACTATTTTCCTGTATCCTCTAGTAACTCTAGTTGGTTATAAGATCTCACAAGTTTCAAGTTTGCTTTTATTTGTCACGTATAAAGTACATTACGGTGAAATCCTTGGTTCTGTACGAGCCCCTGAGAATGTGCCACACTGTAAAAAGGTGAGTGTTTGTTTAAAGTGGATGTGGATGCAATGAGTGTAGAATGGATGGCTTGATGTTTCACTGCCACACGACAGCCGGTTAACCCTTTCACTGTGACAATACAGAAGGTTAGCCCTTTACTATCACACAACCGACGGCGATGCTCCATCATTAGCGTCATTAGCGCCGTCGGTTGTGTGATAGTAAAGGGCTAACCGGCTTCTGTCGTGTGGCAGTGAAAGGGTTAAGCATCCTGATGGCCTGACGGGGATAGAAGCGGGTCACAAGGTATCAGAATAACAAAGTGACGGCTGCTCTCAGACTGGAAGGTGTTAAGTGTGTGGGTGTGTGGGTGTGTGGGGGGGGGGGGGGGGTACATTGATTTCTGGGTAGTCATTATACATTGTAAGAGCAATGGCTCCAGTGACTCCAATGGCCTGTAGCTCTGGAATAAATAGTGTGTTATCAGCATGATTCATAAGCTATACACTAGATTGAAAAAAAAAGTGATGGCTTATTTTGAAGGTATGAACCTGTACTTTCATATCATGAAGCAATAAAAAAAAATAAGTTGTGCTGAGTCACACACACACACACACACACACACACACACACACACACACACACACACACACACACACACACACACACACACACACACACACACACACACACACACAACGTCTCAGTGTTGGAGAGAGATATGCTAATCACTTGCCCCTGACCAACGAGGGAAGTTAAAGGCCAGGCAACACAAACTGAGAGAGATAACAGAGAGAGTGAATGACAGAGAATGAAAAGAGACAATCGTTAAGCTAAGCCTTTAGCCAAGTACAAGCCTTAATGATCAGTTTTGAGTTTAATTGAGTATACTTTTTTTATTGTAATTAATTAATTAATTGTACACCTTGATAAACCCCTAAAATAACCGTATTATTAAATTGTTATTAAATTAATGATGAATTAAACTCCTTAATCTACCCTGACATTACTGATTACGGCGTTTAACCCCTGACTACAATTAAGACATGTTTAAGGGGTCTTAAGTACCCCATTGTTCTTTTTTATTATGGGGTGTGTGCATAGATTAAGGCACTTTTAATATATTTTAAGGGATTATTGTTCCCCAGTGTTACTGTGATAACTGGAGGGGGAAAAGTATCAGTTATGGAAAACCAAGGTGAACAATCACTCTCCACCCATATCCTACAACCTAAATATAATCTATAATCTATACCCTATCATTTAAATATAATTTATAATCTATACCCTATAACCTAAATAGAATATATAATCTATACCCTATAACCTAAATATAATCTATAATATATACCCTATAACCTAAATATAATATACACCCTATAACCTAAATATAATCTATAATAATGTGTCAGTTAATTTGACTACCTGTAACGTCCCCAGGCCCAGCCCTTGCTGATGATTATGACATTGGACATTCCCTACCTCCTGACAGTGGTCTCCTACCTGGTCCCCTACCTCCCTCTAGTGGCCAGAGGAGCCAGATGGTGCTGGGAGCCATCTTGGTATGGTTCAAGATAATAGAGTTAATCTCGAATTATTTATTATCATGGGCCCATCCCTGTCTTTGTTTGATGTCGTCTCCCTGTCTGGTTGTCATGTGTGCCATTGCTTGTTGTGTCTAGTTGTGTTTATGGATTCATTGCCTTTTGTGTCTAGTTTGTGTTTATGGATTCTGTGTTTTGGCCTGGCCCTGCCAGGTGTTGCTCGTTGTAATTAGTGTTTGTATTTAAGTGTGGGTCTGTCATCACTTCCTCGTGGCGTCATTGTCTCCAGTACCCTCCTTGTTACCCTCACTTACCTCCGTGTTCATGTTCTTGAGTGTTGTAAGTAGCTTATGTATTCCGTTTTCGTTCCTCTTTTGTTTCTCGTGTCTCAGTCCGTCTTGTATTAGTGCCAGCTCTGCTGTGTCTCTTATGTCCCGTTTTGTAAACGTGTCGTCTGCCAAGTAAAGTCAAGATATATCCACGTCACCCTGCCGTCTCTGCCTCCTCTCTTCCTGGTCTGCATATTGGGTTCTCCTCTCCTTCCCTCGCCTCCTAATCCTAACAACTACCACTTGATTAGTTACAAGGTGCATTGAGATGCAACTCTGTCATTAACTGCTAATAAATACAACGCTATTCTATTTTTATTTTGGTACAGGTAGTAGGCTGGAGCAGCTCCAGTAGGGGTTTGATGGTTGTTGTTGTTGTTGTTGTTGTTGTTGTTGTTGTTGTTGTTGTTGTTGTTGTTGTTGTTGTTGTTGTTGTTGTTGCTGTTGTTGTTGTTGTTGTTGTTGTTTTTTCATGCAAGTCACTGCAGAGTACCTATTCCATTCTCTAATGAGATTCATGCAATCATTGAGGTTTCCCTCGTTTACAACGCTGTCGGGTTACAGGCCTAATTAGAAACAGATGAAACAGTCACAGACTGAAGCAGGTGTTTCTGTGGGGTGTTGGTTCTTAACGAGGGCTGGAGGTCATGTTTCTGTGGGGTGTTGGTTCTTAACGAGGGCTGGAGGTCATGTTTCTGTGGGGTGTTGGTTCTTAGCGAGGGCTGGAGGTCATGTTTCTGTGGGGTGTTGGTTCTTAGCGAGGGCTGGAGGTCATGTTTCTGTGGGCTGTTGGTTCTTAGCGAGGGCTGGAGGTCATGTTTCTGTGGGGCGTTGGTTCTTAGCGAGGGCTGGAGGTCATGTTTCTGTGGGGTGTTGGTTCTTAGCGAGGGCTGGAGGTCATGTTTCTGTGGGGCGTTGGTTCTTAGTGAGGGCTGGAGGTCATGTTTCTGTGGGGCGTTGGTTCTTAACGAGGGCTGGAGGTCATGTTTCTGTGGGGCGTTGGTTCTTAACGAGGGCTGGAGGTCATGTTTCTGTGGGGCGTTGGTTCTTAGTGAGGGCTGCAGGTCATGTTTCTGTGGGGCGTTGGTTCTTAGCGAGGGCTGGAGGTCATGTTTCTGTGGGGCGTTGGTTCTTAGCGAGGGCTGGAGGTGATGTTTCTGTGGGGTGTTGGTTCTTAGCGAGGGCTGGAGGTCATGTTTCTGTGGGGTGTTGGTTCTTAACGAGGGCTGGACATCATGTTTCTGTGGGGTGTTGGTTCTTAGCGAGGGCTGGAGGTCATGTTTCTGTGGGGTGTTGGTTCTTAGCGAGGGCTGGAGGTCATGTTTCTGTGGGCTGTTGGTTCTTAGCGAGGGCTGGAGGTCATGTTTCTGTGGGGCGTTGGTTCTTAGCGAGGGCTGGAGGTCATGTTTCTGTGGGGCGTTGGTTCTTAACGAGGGCTGGAGGTCATGTTTCTGTGGGGCGTTGGTTCTTAGCGAGGGCTGGAGGTCATGTTTCTGTGGGGCGTTGGTTCTTAGTGAGGGCTGCAGGTCATGTTTCTGTGGGGCGTTGGTTCTTAGTGAGGGCTGGAGGTCACTCCAAGAAGCCTTCAAACTGAAGGCTGACTTTTCCGAGATGAAGACGACGTGTCAAGAGAGCCGGGGTTGGAAGGTGGGGATGAGGACCCGATTGAGGACAGCCTGGTGTGCTCAGCAAGATGTCACTGCATAAGATGGAACATCTGTGTGTGTGTGTGTGTGTGTGTGTGTGTGTGTGTGTGTGTGTGTGTGTGTGTGTGTGTGTGTGTGTGTGTGTGTGTGTGTGTGTGTGTGTGTGTGTGTGTGTGTGTTCGTTCACCCACCTGTATGTCTGTGAGCACCTTGAGCAGTCGAGAGGCCAGCTGTGGACCGTTCTCCGGGCTGGGTATGTGAAAGTTCTGGACACGCGCACACACACACACACACACACGCACACACACACGCACACGCACACACACGCACACACACACACACACACACACATTAGAGTGACACTACTGCAGTTCAACATACAGTGCAACACTGTCTGCCATTGTGCCTTTTCCTTTCTCTCTCACTCTGTTGACCTCTCTCTCTCTCTACCTCCCTCTCTCTGTCTCTTTCTCTATGCCTCTCTCTCTACCTCCCTCTCTGTCTCTTTCTCTATGCCTCTCTCTCTACCTCCCTCTCTCTGTCTCTTTCTCTCTGTCTCTTTCTCTCTACCTCCCTCTCTCTGTCTCTTTCTCTCTGTCTCTCTCTCTCTACCTCCCTCTCTCTGTCTCTTTCTCTGTGTCTCTCTCTCTCTACCTCCCTCTCTATGTCTCTTTCTCTATCTATCTCTCTACCTCCCTCTCTCTGTCTCTTTCTCTGTGCCTCTCTCTCGACCTCCCTCTCTCTGTCTCTTTCTCTCTGCCTCTCTCTCTACCTCCCTCTCTCTGTCTCTTTCTCTCTGCCTCTCTCTCTACCTCCCTCTCTCTGTCTCTTTCTCTATGTCTCTCTCTCTACCTCCCTCTCTCTGTCTCTTTCTCTCTGCCTCTCTCTCTACCTCCCTCTCTCTGTCTCTTTCTCTGTGCCTCTCTCTCTACCTCCCTCTCTCTGTCTCTTTCTCTGTGCCTCTCTCTCTACCTCCCTCTCTCTGTCTCTTTCTCTATGCCTCTCTCTCTACCTCCCTCTCTCTGTCTCTTTCTCTATGCCTCTCTCTCTACCTCCCTCTCTCTGTCTCTTTCTCTATGCCTCTCTCTCTACCTCCCTCTCTCTGTCTCTTTCTCTATGCCTCTCTCTCTCTACCTCCCTCTCTCTGTCTCTTTCTCTATGCCTCTCTCTCTCTACCTCTCTCTCTCTGTCTCTTTCTCTGTGTCTCTCTCTCGACCTCCCTCTCTCTGTCTCTTTCTCTGTGCCTCTCTCTCTACCTCCCTCTCTCTGTCTCTTTCTCTATGCCTCTCTCTCTCTACCTCTCTCTCTCTGTCTCTTTCTCTGTGTCTCTCTCTCTACCTCCCTCTCTCTGTCTCTTTCTCTGTGCCTCTCTCTCTACCTCCCTCTCTCTGTCTCTTTCTCTCTGCCTCTCTCTCGACCTCCCTCTCTCTGTCTCTTTCTCTGTGTCTCTCTCTCTCTACCTGTCTCTTTCTCTATGCCTCTCTCTCTCTCTACCTCCCTCTCTCTGTCTCTTTCTCTGTGCCTCTCTCTCTCTCTACCTCCCTCTCTCTGTCTCTTTCTCTGTGCCTCTCTCTCTCTACCTCCCTCTCTCTGTCTCTTTCTCTGTGCCTCTCTCTCTCTACCTCCCTCTCTCTGTCTCTTTCTCTATGTCTCTCTCTCTCTCTACCTCCCTCTCTCTGTCTCTTTCTCTATGTCTCTCTCTCTCTCTACCTCCCTCTCTCTGTCTCTTTCTCTGTGCCTCTCTCTCTCTACCTCCCTCTCTCTGTCTCTTTCTCTGTGCCTCTCTCTCTCTACCTCCCTCTCTCTGTCTCTTTCTCTATGTCTCTCTCTCTCTCTACCTCCCTCTCTCTGTCTCTTTCTCTATGTCTCTCTCTCTCTCTACCTCCCTCTCTCTGTCTCTTTCTCTGTGCCTCTCTCTCTACCTCCCTCTCTCTGTCTCTTTCTCTGTGTCTCTCTCTCTACCTCCCTCTCTCTGTCTCTTTCTCTGTGTCTCTCTCTCCTCTATCTCTGCCTCTCTCTCCTCTCTCTTTCTACATGTCTCTCTCTCCTCTATACGTCTCTTTCTCTATGTATCTCTCTCATCTCTCTGTCTCTTTCTACACGTCTCTCTCTCCTCTCTCTGGCTCTTTCTCTATGTCTCTCTCTCTCTGGCTCTTTCTCTATGTCTCTCTCTCTCCTCTCTCTGGCTCTGTCTCTATGTCTCTCTCTCCTCTCTGTCTCTTTCTACACGTCTCTCTCTCCTCTCTCTGGCTCTTTCTCTATGTCTCTCTCTCTCTGGCTCTTTCTCTATGTCTCTCTCTCTCCTCTCTCTGGCTCTTTCTCTATGTCTCTCTCTCTCTGGCTCTTTCTCTATGTCTCTCTCTCCTCTCTCTGTCTCTTTCTCTATGTCTCTCTCTCTCTCCCTGTCTCTTTCTCTATGTCTCTCTCTCTCCTCTCTCTGGCTCTTTCTCTATGTCTCTCTCTCTCTCCTCTCTCTGGCTCTTTCTCTATGTCCTCTCTCTCCTCTCTCTGGCTCTTTCTCTATATCTCTCTCTCTCCTCTCTCTGTCTCTTTCTACATGTCTCTCTCTCTCTGGCTCTTTCTCTATGTCTCTCTCTCTCCTCTCTCTGGCTCTGTCTCTATGTCTCTCTCTCCTCTCTGTCTCTTTCTACACGTCTCTCTCTCCTCTCTCTGGCTCTTTCTCTATGTCTCTCTCTCTGGCTCTTTCTCTATGTCTCTCTCTCTCCTCTCTCTGGCTCTTTCTCTATGTCTCTCTCTCCTCTCTCTGTCTCTTTCTCTATGTCTCTCTCTCTCTCCCTGTCTCTTTCTCTATGTCTCTCTCTCTCCTCTCTCTGGCTCTTTCTCTATGTCTCTCTCTCTCTCCTCTCTCTGGCTCTTTCTCTATGTCTCTCTCTCTCCTCTCTCTGGCTCTTTCTCTATATCTCTCTCTCTCCTCTCTCTGTCTCTTTCTACATGTCTCTCTCTCTCTCTGGCTCTTTCTCTATGTCTCTCTCTCTCCTCTCTCTGGCTCTTTCTCTATGTCTCTCTCTCTCCTCTCTCTGGCTCTTTCTCTATGTCTCTCTCTCTCCTCTCTCTGGCTCTTTCTCTATGTCTCTCTATCTCTCCTCTCTCTGGCTCTTTCTCTATGTCTCTCTCTCCT
>NW_028174807.1:0-64888 GCF_963971535.1 Notolepis coatsorum
GGGGCCCGGCAGGGCGGTCTACAGGTCAAGGGTCACCAAATGTTGTGGAAAGGTTGTTTGACACAGCAGGAGACGATATTTCCAATTGTAACAAATAGGTAATTTATTTAAGAAAAGAAGTTCGTTAACAGCAAGAGCTATGGGTCAAAGATGATCGCCACAGCTTGAACAAAAACACTCTGTCCTGGAACCCTTTGCCTGTCCCTAAATCCCCTCTCAGTCCTGCCCCCATGACAGATATGATGACGTGTCACATCATGTCAGATCTGACATGACGTACATTAAGATGATACGTAGATTTAACATTGGAGAGAGAGAGAACATGAGGAGAGATAAGCAAGATATGATATCCACACACGATATGATGTAAAACATTAAGAACATGAAGAGAGAGTGAGATATGTGTGTTTGTGTGTGTGTGTGTGTATGTGTGTGTGTGTCTGTGTGTGTGTGCGTCTGTGTACAGACGTGTGTGTATTGTATGTGTGTATTGTGACACAGGGAATGTGTGTGTGTGTCGGTGTGTATGTCTGTGCGACTGTGTGTGTCTGTGTGTGTGTGCTGTGTATGTGTGTAAGAGAGAAAAGACACAAGATTAGAACACACGATATGATGTGCTGAAATGTCCATCTACTATCTTGAGGCTGTTTTAAGAACATCAGCCAGACTGTCGCCCTAGTGTCTTTGAGCCCTGCTAGTTGACCTATATTAAACTAGTCAAGACTAACCCCTTTCCTACCTCCACCCTCGTATACACATTTTCCCCAACACCTATTTATGTCATCAGCTGCGCCGTGGCGGATTCACCTGTCACGTGAACCACCACAATACAACTGAGAACATTCAATTGGCTATACAGATAAATCATAACATTCCCATAAATCATATCCTTCTATTGGAAATAATAATAATAATAATAATGATAATAATAATACTAATAATAATAATAATCCATAACAAAAACACTCATATGGCCCTTACAATGCCTGATAAGTAAAATGTGGAATCCGGAGTCTTTTTTTTACAATCCATTTCATTCAGTCCATTCCCAATGGGTGCAATACCATCCGGAGAGATGATAGGGGTCGGTATTTTCCCTGTTCGAGCTCAAAGCCAGTCCCAGTGGTAACGTGAGCCTAGATTGATGAAATATGAATGGAAATCGCTAATAAAAAAAATTACGATTAAAAACAAGATTTCTCGTCGGCTGGCACTCAACGGTTGGCATGAACTAACGAGAAATCTCGTCGCTGGCACTCAAAGTGTTAACAGGGACGGGGTTGAATGTGAACTAGATGAGGGAGGGACGTGAGTTTGTTTCTGCTCTGGTGTGAATCCTCATGTGTGTCTTTATATATTCCTTCCGATTAAATCTTTTCCCACAAACTTCACAACAAAAATATATTTTCCCAATTCTATGGCATCTTATATGTACTTTTAGTTTTGCTTTACTATTAAATCTTTTAGGACACAGTGTGCAACTATAGGGCTTTTCCCCAGTATGGCTTCTCATATGTACTTCCAAGTGTGTAACGGTAGTAAATTTCTTGCCACAAACAGTACATGCCCTGTGAGTTTGAAGGTGAAGTTTCAAGCTCTCTGTGGGTTCTAAATGTTTTCCACACAAACCACAGTCACTAGAATGGGCTTTAAGATGGGGCATTAAAGCATTTGTCGTATATTTATCTAAATAAAACCTGTAAATTAAACAATAGAAATTATGCACATATATGAAATAGCAAAGAACTAGGTTATTTTCTCTTAGAAAAATAGAGACTCACAGCCATGCCAAATCACCTGTTAGGTTAACCATACATTTGAGTCAACAAGAAGGCTGTTAACTGGCCTCAGTCGAAATGGATCAAAATGACCCATATAAGCATTACAGGAAGGATTAAAATCATCTAGCGGTTGATGGAAAAAAGCCACAGGAGAACTCAGTCAAAAAGCTAACAGTGCACCCCTTCAGCCTTCACTTAGCAGTTATAGGAAAGGCCCAGAGTGCCATAAAGATAAAAAAAACAGACCAAATGGCAAACAGATGAAACCTCTTTCCCCACACAACAAAGTGGGATGGAGGGCCCAATACTTAACTTTAAGTCAGGCCTGAAGGCCAGCACTAGAGTTCTGTTTACTGTAGCTAAGCAGTCCAAACAGGCCATTATTTCAATCGGTATGAGGGTCGCATTCAGGGACACTTGGGTAGATCATTCTAAGAGAAGACTAGTTCCTGTCCCCTCTTTAAGGTCACCTTGTAACGCTGTTTCGCAAGACCCAAATGACTCACTTAGAGGGGAGACCTTCTAGCCAATAGAAAAGCAGGCTCTCTGGGGTGACGGCACTGGATGGGGCAAGGGTGGGGGGGATTCTCTCTTCTCTATAAAACCTACAGGTTGAATGATGGAGAAAAAACCAGAGACGCAGAGAGACAGAGACACGGAGACACCGACACGCAGAGAGAACGGAGAAGCAGAGACGGAGAATCCACCCCACCACAGTTCGAGAATAAGAGACGCCACTAAGAAGCCCTCCGGGAAAAGCTGATTAGAGATAGAAAATAATTGATGCTGTGAACCAGATAATTTAAGCTGTTGGATATTCCAATAAAACAACAGTCAGACTGTTTACACCTGCCGCGCTGTCTCCGCCTCCACGTGATTTCCAAAGGACCACATTTGAATGAACTGTTACTTAAACGGGAAATACAACGAGCAGAGTAAGCTATTCCACTATACATTAGAGAACGATCATATAGCTATAACATAGAATCATTGAGAAGATACATTAATCTGGCGCCGTGACTGCCGGTCTGTACATCCGAACGGAACCCAGGACAAGGACACAACAGAACTTCAAAAACTCTCAGAGCAGAGCAACGACGCCTGACTACACCATCCTCGAGCAACAACAACCAGCAGAGGCCAAACGGTGAGTTGAAGATGTGTCTGTGTTGTCGGGGTTTGTTTGGGCAGATTTCGAACAGGGGTAGGGAATGGTTGCATTGGCGCGATCGAGTTGAACGATTGAGCGCACAGCCGTATCGGCACTAATGAAATTAAGGGGATTGGCGCGATCGGGTTGGACAATAATATAGTTCAGGTCGCGCACTGCTGAGGGGCTAGAGGATTGCGCCAGGTTAGGCGACAGAGACTCTTGTTTAGAATCGTAGGTTCAAATGCAATGACAATAACTGGAGACGTCTGGTTTGTACGTTGCTAAAGACAAATCGACGTCGTACGAATCCGTTTAATTCTTACGGAACAAGAGATCTGGAGCGCGTAAGGTAGTCCTCTTAAACCTCGGAAAAATTAGCACTTGTGCACTGGGGGGTTATAAAGAACTGCGCTTATGTTCGAACAAAAAAACTGCACTTAGAAGCGATGAGGCATTATATAAGGACTTTGGTATGTAACAATGTATATATGTTGTTTAGATGAAATAGGATGACACATGCATGGTATCATAGCTATGATCAAACGTACGTCATCATAACGCTAAACGTCGCGGATTACTATATTGTTGCAGTATACGGAATAGAGCCGTTTTATACCCGGGAAGCTACTGCTATACAAAGCAGGGCTAATACATGCTAAGCTACGTTGCAAGCTAACGGGGAATGCTGGGGGTTATTAATGTTTAGTACGACTGTTGTGTTGAGATGACGGAACTTATAGCTTCATCCATGGTGGCTGAAAAAGGCTACCAAATGATGCTACATGATGTGCAAGGTTGACCAGTGCTAAGAATGATTATGTTGCTGAATGGAAGTATGAGTGTAACTGTGCGGATGAGAGAGAATGTGTGTGAATGAGTCTGCTAGAGGTTATGACTTATGAAGTGGATGCCAGTATTTTTTGTATCATTATGATAACTCTAGGGACGGAAACCGGGGACACCATACCACTGTCCGCGAGAACGACGTGCATACCGTATGGACGCTGCGTTGCGATATCGAATGAATTGAGTGAATGGCGAGTGAGATGGTACACCAAAGGGATGTGTGACGTTCTTTGAAATTTTTGTATCAGTGGTAATAAGGTCGTGGTTTAATGTGGTAAAGATCAAAGAAAGCAGGGTTCTTCTTCTGCTACAATGATTTAATGGCAGATCGCGGCCACCACTGATGACGTCACTAGGGTGCGTCTGCTTGGTGGGGGCCTAGAGGGGGTGCGTTAGATTTGAAATACGGGGCTGGATCGGGAGCGTTAGATTTAAAATACGGAGCCGGCCGGGGCTGATACTGTAGGATTTATAAACGAATGCTTAATAAAGTTAAAATTATGTTATAAAATATGACTGGGTTGTGCAAAACGTCGCGATGTGTTGTGCCGCTCAAATCAACAGGATAATGGGCCGTGTAGGAAACGCTATTGTAAGGGGCTAGGCTAAGCTAACTAGCCGTGCTAGGCTGATCGAGCGATAGCAACATTGAGCTAAGCTAATGGGGCTAACAGTATTAAGCTAATCGTGTTAGCAGTGGACAGCTAACTATGCTAAAAATGCTAAGCTAACTATGCTAACATGCTAAAGCTACCTGTGCTACCAATGTTGCATGCTGGGAGTCTCGGGGAATATCGCGTGATGCTGTTTTGGCTGACAGCGAGACCTCGTGAGTGTAAACGTGACGTAAGCCTGTGGCGACGTCTCGCGGGAAGCCATCCTTAATGGCGGACTACGATTCGGTACAGGGAATTCTGGGAATTGGGGTTCATGTTGTGTGAGCACGTCGGCTGACGTCATGGGAAAAGTGGCTGCGTGATGACGAGTACTGTGGGGCAATGAGGTTGATGTGCGAATAGAGACAGCAGGGGGCGGTGTTGTCTTTGAAATGGATACACCTCTGCTGTTGCTTGGCCCTCTCTCCCTAGGTTGCCCCCCTCCCTTCCTCCATCCCTCCCTCCCTCCCTCTCTCTCTCTCTCTCCCTCTCTCTCTCTCCCTCCCTTCCTCCCTCCCTCCCTCTCTCTCTCTCTCTCTCCCTCCCTCCTTCTCCTCTCCTCTCCTCTCTCTCTCTCCCTCCCTCACCTCCTTTTCTTCCTCCATCCCTCCCTCCCTTTTCCACTCCCTCCCTCCTTTTTTCCCCTTTTATGGCTAAAATGGTACAGTATATGAGAGGATACTAGAAGTTTCATCAGGGCCCCCCCCCCCTCCCCACTGTAGCCTTCCCTATAGGGTGTGCCCCCTCCTGCACTATTATAATGGGTGCCATCCTGCACTATTATAATGGGTGCCATCCTGCACTATTATAATGGGTGCCATCCTGCATTATCATAGTGTGTGCCCCCTTCCCCTCCCCCCTTCCATCCATCCTGCACTATCATAGTGGGTCCATTCCATCCTTCCATTTATTATATGGTGTGAGCTCCCTATGGTACAGCTCCTTCCCTGGAATGCTTCCTTTCTCCCTTCATAGTTTCTATGGTGTGTGCCCCCCCCCCCCGCCCCACTGTAGAGATGAGATATCATCTCCCTCTATACCATAGTGTGTGCCCCCCCATGCAGATATAGTACTCTTTTCCCTCCCTCCCTCCCTCCCTCCCTCCCTCACTCCCTCCCTCCCTCCCACTCCCTCCCTCCCTCCCTCCCTCCCTCTCCTCTCTCTCCCTCCCTCCCTCCCTCCCTCCCTGCCACCCTCTCTCCCTCCCTCTCTCCCTCCCTCCCTCTCTCCCGTTCCTGTGTGCGTATGAGTCACGTGTCTGTTCTAATGTTTGCAAACAATGCACCTTTAGATGTAGTTGTGATGCGCTCTGCTCACGAGGACAAGTTTGTAACATGAGACGCACAGGAGGTCTTGTTTCGCATTTAATTTAACCAGATGTGTGGAGGCTTATTTCCTGATACGGGTTCGAAGATAACTTCACAGTTATTGGCGATTTGTTTCCTTATATCGCTTCCTCCAGGGTTCCAACTTGTGTTGGCAGACAACCCTGCTCAAATACGGAGCGTCAGCGCTCTCGCTGGGCTAGAAGGGTGCACTCAGTAGAGCACAGATGACCGCCAGGACGGCAGCCACACATGATAGTGATAATAATGGATTGGATTTGTGATGTGCTTTTTGTTCGATGGGATCCCAGAGTGCTACGCTACAGGTTTGAAACAGTTATAGGGAAGAAATAGAACATGGTTAATTAGAAACATAGAATAAACGGAGGATTTAGAAAAACGAGGGCGATGAAGTTAAAATGGGAGGCTGACAGTCGAAGGCCTTTTTGAACAGGTGGGGTTTCGGCCTGCCTTCTCCCTCCCCCGTCCCCCCCTCCTCCCTTCGTCTTGCCGTCTCTCTTTTTCTTTCCCTCTCTCCCCCTCTCCCTCCCTCCCTCCCTCTCTCCCTGCATCCCTCCCTCCCCCATTCCCTTCTCCCTCCCTCCGTCCCTTGGGGTATAGTGGTGGCTTTTAGGAACTCCATGCAAAGACCATTAGTTGTATTAAGCTGTGGGTTAACTGGACCAGGCTGTACGGTGAAGTCTGCTGGTTGATTCTGGGAATAGAAAGAAAATAAATAAATCTCCCTTCATAGCATCCCCCCCTCCTTCCCTCTCTGTGCCCCCCCCCCCTCCCGTCATAGCTCCCCCCCTCCCTTCATCTGTCTGTGCCCCCCCTCCCTTCATCTGTCCTCCCTCTCTCCCTCCCTGTCTTCCTCCCGCTCTCTCTCCCTCCCTCCCTCCCGGTATCTCCCCTTCCCTCTGTCTATCCCTCTCTCCCAGATGGACTCTGTTGATTGATTGGTTGATTGAAAACTTTATCAGAATGGGTGCAATACAGTACGGCTCAATGCACACGATTGTTAAGGGGATGCAGACCAGAGAAAGACTTTCGTCTTGTTTACATCAGGGTCCCCCATTTTCGGTTCATCAGGACATACATGGCATGCAGTTAGTTAGAGTATTCGAGTTAGGTTGCCCTTATGGTGGGCTTGAGGCAGTGGTTGTATTTAAAATAGTGTTTACTTTACGGAAGGATAGGGTAATATTCATGGTCGTTTGGGAACTCCTCTTCCGTATGTATGTCTCTCCCCCCCTGTGTCTCTCCTTCTCTCCCTCCCTTCATTTCTCCACGTGCGCCCCCCCTCGATGCCTTGCCTTCAAATGGATTGTGGGTACGTTACGGACCGTTTCTAGTTGGGGTCCCTCCAACCCCCAGACTGGCCCTCTTGAGTGTGGCGTGTGTGTTTGGGCTGGGGGCAAGGAGTTGGAGCATTTGTTATAAGGGAGATGGGTTTTACATTAGGTTGGTTTTGGTTAGAGACGGTTGTGGCATGTTTTTTGTTTTTCATTTTAGGGAAGGTGCCAGTCCCCTGGTTTCCCCCTTCGGTTGGGGTCCTTGGAGGCAGGGTTGGCTTTGCGTCTTGTTGTGTGTTATTGGTTGGGTGGTTGTTTTGAACTACGTAGCTGTTATGTATGTGAAATAGGTGCCGGTACAGGTGATGGTTGGACGAGTTGTGATATTCCTTGGAAGGGGGCTTGGGGTGTTTTCGTTCAGGTTCGAAACTGAGGGAAGATGCTTTGGGCTGTGGAATGACGGGTCCCTGTGGATTCAGGGATCATGGGAAATGTTGCGGTGGGTATAGTACTGGGGTTCATGAATTTAATAACGTGGACAACTGGGCTATGTAACGGTCAGGGGTTTAGTGACCTAAGTTGCTAAAGATGAATTTTTTCCCGTGATAGTGGTTGGAAGCAGTGACGCCACCAAAAGGTTTTTTTTGGTGGTGTGAGGGGGTATGTGTGGAAAAATAATGTAGAATGATGTTGTATGAAGAATGTGATGAAGGCGTGAGATGAAAATGTGGTGAGAAATGTAGGAAGAAGTATAGTTTTTGATTTTCATAGTAGAAAGGAAGTAGGGAAGTTAATATTACATTTATACATAGTTAATACGCGGAGCAGTCATTTAAAGTATAAATTATGACAATTTCAACAAGGCAAAAAGAAATTGGAACAGATGGCTAACCAAGTTTACCATTTGTTAGAATTGATAGGTTGTGTGGAACTTAATGATTATGTTCCCCAGAGAACCAAAGGTAAAAGGAACACACAAAGGATTGGAACCTCCAGTTTCCGGTTGGACAAACGGACAAAAACAAGTAAAGCCGTATCGTTATATTCAAGTAGATCACACCGAATCTCTCTAGAGGAATTAGTATAGGAATGCCCGACATTTCCAATGCATAAATATTGAGGAAATGACAAGGGAAATGCCACTGTATTAAGTGTTATGTTTTTGCTTTCTTTTTGCACAGGCTCGGCGAGGACTGGGGCTCTGACGATTTCAATACCAATTGGGGAAATGGCTATATGAGCCTTGGTATAGTATGAATGATAAGAAAATTGTCAATCCCTGTCTGCACCGGTATAAATCTGATAGTGTGGGTGAATTTTAACTCAAGTAGCGAAAAATAGGTTTAGACACAGAGAAACTTGTTCTTCCAAACGGTGATTGCAGGTGTGTTTGGAAGTGGTGAGAATGTCGGGTACACAGGAAGTTCACCTTAGTGGAACATTGATAGAAACAACTGAAGGTTTAGAAGCAATAACGATAGCAAAAGTAGACAATCTGTCTATGTCAATGACTGGAAATATCACAATAGAAGTGAAGAAGCCATGGCCAAAGAGATTAAGGCCTTTACTAAACCTTGTATTTAAGTATAAAAAAGGAGGCTGTTATAGATTGAGAAACAAAAATAAAAAACAGAAAAGGAGAGCACGAAGAGCGATGAAAAGAAGTAATGCCGAAAATAGCAATAGGCTGACAACCTTTGCAGACACTCCCGTAGAAAGATTGATATCTGAAGTTAATCTGATTGAGTGGGATGTGATGGAATTTCCTCAGGTGACCAGTATAACAGAGGGACTGGAAATAATGACTTTGATTCCAATACAGGAGGTCTTACAGGAGAGAGAACCAGAGACAACGGTTTTACTCCAACCAGAACCGAGCCACACTGGGGTGTCCATTGCAGGCGACTGCAGTTTAACCAAGGGACAGAGAAAGAGACTGAGAGGAGCGGCGTTGTTACAGCAGTCCCACGAAGTCTATTCTGGCCGTACGGCTGGTACAGAGACCGACAGCAGGTATGGAACTATACATGAACAGTTTCTACAGCCCACCCGTTTCCCATGTCCAGTCGTCCTTCGAGACCAAAGCCGGGATGAGAGGCGTGGGCCGGTGACGAGGAGCCAGCCAGCGAGGGCCAGGGTGGAGGAGGAGGAGAGGATGACGTACCTCTCTCCAGAAAGACAGAGAGCATTCACGGAAGCGTCCGAAAGACATGTGACAGTCCGTAGAAAACTGGTGGAGAAGCAGCTGGCGGTTGACCAAGTCATACGCGAGAGGGAGGTGCTAGAACAAGAGCTGGTGAAACAGACTGTGATCATGAGTGATGTAATTTTGGAAATCATGTTTCGTACTGCAGAACAAGGACTCAGTGAACAAGAGAAGTCACTTGCCCTGTTACCTGAACAGGGAGCGGAGCAGTGAGGGAATGATGACAGCCGCAGGGGGGGTGAGTTTCCAGGCCCCTCCCAACAACAAAAGGCCCAAGGTGCGGCGTCTGGGAAGAACAGGTATGTCCCTCTCTCATCCAGACAACAGAACTGGCAGCCCCAAGGAGGGAATGGACGACAAAGAGGGGGACCGCTTGGATGGCCGGCATCAACTGAGTGCTGGCAATGTGGAGAAATCGGCCATCTCGCTCGATCATGTGGCAAAGGGTGGCGGGCTCAGCAAGAGTCCAATAGACAGCAAGAGTCCATCAGAAAACAGAGTTGCTGGACATGTGGAATGTTGGGACATTTTCAGAAGGGGTGTAAAGAGGGTGTGTCTGCAAAGGCCATAGGTTGAATAAGAACGAAGCAGGAATGCACAAGCGAAGCTAAATAGTGCTCGGGAAAATAGAGTTATTAATAAGTTAAAATGGGAAAAAGGACTGATTGGAATAAAAATAGAATAAAAAATATATAGAAGCGTTGGTACATTAGGTCATGAGTGGAAGCGACTAAGATGGATGTGCAACTAACAGGGAGAGATGAAATGACTGACAGATGCATGAGCCAATTGTACTAACAGTTAATTAATAGACCAATCATGGGTTTTCCTTTTTGCTACAGTGTGTCTGATCAACTCTTGCTGTGGCAGTGAGGAAAACGTAAGGGAGAAGGGTATGGTGGACGATTTTTGGTATCTCCCACCTGTGCAGCCTGGCCCGGCTGCACAGATTGGAGAGAGAGAGAAAAATGGTCACCGCAATGGCTCTTGTGGTCATGTGAACTCTGAACCAGACGGTGTCAGAGAAGGGTTAAACAGTTGATATTAGACATAATATTAAACAGAGTTAATAACAAAGGACTATTTTAGTAGTGATTATACATACTTGATCCAAGGGGGGTCAAGGAGACGTAAAAAAAAAAAAAAAACAAAAAAAAAAATTAAGATTTAATTTCTTTACTTAATTTCTTTTTAATTTTTATTTCTTAGTGATTATGCGGGGGTATTTATGCCTCTAGCTGATAGTTTAATTCTGTTGATGGGTGTGTTGCATGAAGGCACTCACGAATTTTTGTTTATGTTTGTTTGCAATTTTCTTTGTTTTTGTTTGACACTATTTTTTTTTAGGAACTGACTGGCTGGGAGGGATCTCTCGCCGGTCAGGGATAGCAGGTGGTGGTGACACAGCGGGACTGGTAGGAATGTCTAATATAATGGGCTGGACACTAAGGGTGGACGGGAGCTGGTTCGTGATTTAGTTTTCCGCTCATTGGAAGTCCAGGAGTAGATTCTGGGGAGTTGTGTCACTTTTTTGGGTTTGGTGAGTGTTGGGCGAACGTGTTTCTCTGTTTATAGGTAAGCTCTGTAGGTTTTGGTCGCCATTGGCCAAATAGTTTACAAGTAGGGTGCAGATGTGTGAAATTGATAATTGGCTTATGGGAGACTCTGCACCGGCTTGTTGAAGGCTGGCAGAGTGTGTGGGATGTGTGTTTAAAGGGACTGTGGTTTGTTACCATGCACATAGGTTCTGTTGGTGGTTGGCCTCGTCTAGAGCTGGCTGTCCGGACCGAGGAGGCTGTCTGGAAACAAGGTATTGATAGTGTAATAAATGGTTATTCCACTTTCAAGGGTGGAGTGGTGATTGTGTTGAACTTGAGGTATTTGATCTAGTAAGATAGTACAGCACAAAAATGAATGAGACAAAGGTGATTTGATTGAATATTAACAATTGAAGCTGTGGAATATATAGATAACGAATTTGGAAAAAGAGTGTTGTCAAATACAGAACAGTAAAGATGTATCTGTGCGGAAAAGAGAACTTCCAATCCATTGTGTGTTTGTAAATAACAATCCAAAATGCAAAAAAGGACAGAGGGAAAATCGTTTCCTTCTGTGGAAAATCGGAGCAGTACCAAAAACTGCATACAACAAAGAAGAGGCTGTGGTTAGCACAAAATACAACAAGAAGAAAACAGTCAAAACGAGGTAGCCGTAAAGACCTCAGGAGGTTTAAACAGGGATAACTGACAGGGATGAAAGCGAAGAATAATTGAGGCCTCAGTGGTATTTTCAAGGAGAAGAGATGATTTATGTTTGCTTGTTTGAATCTCCCTCGATGTTTAGAGTGTTAATCTGTTGGGTAGGATGTATTAATCTTTTCTTGCAGAGTCAATTACACAAAACAGACACATTGAAGCTAAGTAAACATGGATAAAATAGTCTAAACAAAAAAGCTGTTATTGAAAGAGTGTTTCCTTGTAAAAACAGGAACAGCTTTCTTAGTCTAGAGTCATAGTAATAACTGATATTGTGTGTGACTGGGGAAGAAGCCAACGGAAAGAGTGAATGATGATTTTGTAACTGTACAGACGGAAATGGGTTTGGTAGTTCGATTTGTGTAAATTTTGGATTTTTTGAATTTTTTGAAAATATTAGCAAAAATGATAATTATGGTTTAACATGTTTAATTTAGAACATATTGGTGCTATATAGTGGGTTATGAAACCCACTAAGGGTGGATTGTCGTATATTTATCTAAATAAAACCTGTAAATTAAACAATAGAAATTATGCACATATATGAAATAGCAAAGAACTAGGTTATTTTCTCTTAGAAAAATAGAGACTCACAGCCATGCCAAATCACCTGTTAGGTTAACCATACATTTGAGTCAACAAGAAGGCTGTTAACTGGCCTCAGTCGAAATGGATCAAAATGACCCATATAAGCATTACAGGAAGGATTAAAATCATCTAGCGGTTGATGGAAAAAAGCCACAGGAGAACTCAGTCAAAAAGCTAACAGTGCACCCCTTCAGCCTTCACTTAGCAGTTATAGGAAAGGCCCAGAGTGCCATAAAGATAAAAAAACAGACCAAATGGCAAACAGATGAAACCTCTTTCAACCACACAACAAAGTGGGATGGAGGGCCCAATACTTAACTTTAAGTCAGGCCTGAAGGCCAGCACTAGAGTTCTGTTTACTGTAGCTAAGCAGTCCAAACAGGCCATTATTTCAATCGGTATGAGGGTCGCATTCAGGGACACTTGGGTAGATCATTCTAAGAGAAGACTAGTTCCTGTCCCCTCTTTAAGGTCACCTTGTAACGCTGTTTCGCAAGACCCAAATGACTCACTTAGAGGGGAGACCTTCTAGCCAATAGAAAAGCAGGCTCTCTGGGGTGACGGCACTGGATGGGGCAAGGGTGGGGGGCATTCTCTCTTCTCTATAAAACCTACAGGTTGAATGATGGAGAAAAAACCAGAGACGCAGAGAGACAGAGACACGGAGACACCGACACGCAGAGAGAACGGAGAAGCAGAGACGGAGAATCCACCCCACCACAGTTCGAGAATAAGAGACGCCACTAAGAAGCCCTCCGGGAAAAGCTGATTAGAGATAGAAAATAATTGATGCTGTGAACCAGATAATTTAAGCTGTTGGATATTCCAATAAAACAACAGTCAGACTGTTTACACCTGCCGCGCTGTCTCCGCCTCCACGTGATTTCCAAAGGACCACATTTGAATGAACTGTTACTTAAACGGGAAATACAACGAGCAGAGTAAGCTATTCCACTATACATTAGAGAACGATCATATAGCTATAACATAGAATCATTGAGAAGATACATTACATTCCTTTTAGGAAAACATTTCCCACACACTTTACAGCTCCAGGTCTCACATGGTATTTGGTTTGATAATTTCACCTCATGGGATGAAACCACAGAGCTCTTGAAATGGTTGCTGTTAAACCAACTCTGTCCTTTGTTTCTCTGTGTCTTCTTTGATGTCAGTGAGTTTAAACCAGGATGAGGTTCACTCGTCTCCAGCCAATCATCACTGTCATCAGTATCAGTTCCAGAACAGTCTGAAGAGAGGAGCTGGCCATCTGTAGTTGGTTCTAAATCACAAGCTAGATCTAAGTTACTGACTGGTTCTGATAATCCACAGTCCTCTCCATCAGGTTCTGTTTTCATCTGTTCTGTTGAGGTGCTGGCTAGAGGCTCTGTCTCTCTGTTTTCCTCAGTCTGGGTTTGGTTAAACCATGAGGACTGAGGTTTCTCTTCATCATCTTCACTCTTCACAGGGACAGGGTTGTAAGTGAACTTGATATCAGCCTCCTCCAGACCTTGAAGCTGCTCTCCCTCCTGACTGGTCCAGAGTTCCTCCTGTTCCTCTTTAATCTGTAGGGACTCTGGGTCCTGGGTTTGGTTAAACCATGAGGACTGAGGTTTCTCTTCATCATCTTCACTCTTCACAGGGACAGGGTTGTAAGTGAACTTGATGATATCAGCCTCCTCCAGACCTTGAAGCTGCTCTCCCTCCTGACTGGTCCAGAGTTCCTCCTGCTCCTCTTTAATCTGTAGGAGCTCTGGCTGCTCCTGACCCAGACTGGGGCTCCTCTCCTGCTGTTCAGGGGGAACCTTCTCTTCACAGACAGAGAGCTGTGGGGGGTCTGGAGGGAGGCAGAATAACAACATGAATAGTTGTAATTGCTGTCACCATTGGAAAGCCACCCATTTTAAGAATTCACAGATGTTCTTCCTGTGCCCCAGGACAGTTCAGTCAGTATGTTCTTCCTGTGCCCCAGGACAGTTCAGTCAGTATGTTCAGACTGGTTCTGGTTCAAACCCATTAAATATATAATTTTTTTGTATCCACTTTTTCTCCTTATTTTCTATTTTTTCTCCCATCCCATATTTCGTATTATCCAATTCTTCCCTCCCCTGTCTTGAACGTTGCTAGACTACGCCTCCCACTGGTCGGCTGTAGTGAGGATAGAAGCCTTGCGTCACGTGTCCCCTCCGGTACACGAGGAGGCAGCCTGTCGCATCTTTTCACCGCAGCAGCTCGAACTCTGTGGCGAGGAGTAACGCGTGGGAGGCTCACGCTGCCCCCGCTACTTCCTGTTTCCGCCGCACCGGCGTCACCCAACCGACCTGTAGGAGTCGCTGTCCACAACGTCCAATCCCCACCCACCGGTTTTCCCACCCTCTAACACTGCCAATTGTGTTAGTATGACGACCGGCCAAGTCGGCAGCAACGCCAAGAGCTGGGCTCGATACCAGCGTCTCCTGCGTTAGTGGCGAGCGCATTGCCCACTGCGCCACTCAGCCGCCTCAAACCCATTAATTAAGATTAAAATGCCAACCTAACAAACGAAGGTCCGAACGTTCGGGCTCAGCCCTACCTCTATGTAAAGTCATCTACTAGTAAACTAGCAGTCTTACCTCTATGTAAAGTCATCTACTAGTAAACTAGCAGTCTTACCTCTATGTAAAGTCATCTACTAGAAAACTAGCAGTCTTACCTTGATGACTTTACATAGAGGTAAGACTGCTAGATTAGTAGATGACTTTATGTAACGGTTCTCATTCAGTCAGAGACAGAAGAGTGACTCTGAACTGCTTTTTGACATGTATTGTCCCTCAGCTGCAGAAGACACATAAAACAACATATTTGTAGTCTTCAAGTCACTGCACATCTTGCATACCCTCAGCAGAGAGATACAGAACTGCTCTGTTCTTTTGTAATGCCTCAATAACATTTACTTTATAAATAAATAGGAAAAAGAAAAGTATGTTTTATCAAAATAGGATAAATTAAATTAAACATGATGGAAAAAAACTGTGGAAAACATTAAATAAGCTAATGGGCAGATCAGGGGACAACACACCCTCCTTTATAGAGTCAGGCAGTGCCTTTATTACTAAACCTCTAAATATTGCAAACTACTTTAATGATTTTTTTGTTGGGAAGATAGATAAACTAAAAAGTGAGATAACAATCTTTCAAAACAATTGATTAATGACCAACTAATGAGAAATAAAGATTGTGAGTTGACTTTCAAACTGTGCATGTGAATAAAGTAGAAGCATTTCTTAGTAGTGTAAATGTTGAAAAACCATCAGGATTAGGATCAGCGACTTCGGGTCATTGAGAAGCGCTATATAAATAAAATGAATTATTATTATTATTAGATGGGAAACTCTTGGGTATGGTTTCTGGCTCTATTGCACTACCCAGTACCCATATGCCATATTTTGTATCTAAGCTTACTGAAAGGTGTATGTCCATTGGCATGGAAAGCTGCAAAAGTTATTCCACTACCCAAAAACAAGAAGGACATGTTTTCAGGTGCTAATAGCCGTCCTATCAGCATTCTTCCAGTGCTTAGCAAACTCATGGAAAGAATTGTGTTTGACCAGGTTTCAACAAACTAACAAACTCAACTCTGAATTTAAGCATGTGTACAAAAAAGATCACTCCACACCTAACTCCTAACCCATAAGCTACAGTCTAGACCAGGGGTCGGCAACCCTAGGCACGCGTGCCTGCTTAGGCACGCGGGACCATTTCCATAGGCACGCGGGGGGGGGCAGCATAAAAAAAAGAAAAAGAATTATTATTATTATTATTATTATTTTTTTTTTTTTTTACTTCGCTTTGAAATATTATAGTGAAATGTTTTGCACTGTTGTCGCATATCTCTTGTTGAAATCCTCCCACAGGTTCTTTTTTGTAAGTCGACTGTTCTGCACACCCCTATATTATGACAGCAATCAGCTGTTCCCATGTGCTCCGCTGTAGCCGGCCTCCCGCCGGCCTCCCGCAGCAGTCGCGCCAGGTAACACACAGTGCTGAGGTTGCATTCTGTGCAGTGTCATGATGGCAACCCCCGCTAAGAAATCAAAGCAAATTCGGACATTCCAGCCCTCGTGGACAGACGATTACGGGTTTGTGGACCTTCAGAAGGACCGTGCTATGTGTTCTTTCTGTTTGGAAAATGTAGTTTGCCAAACGTCATCTGTGAAACGCCATTTCGAGACTAAGCATAAAACAAGTTTCAAGGATCAGGCGGATAAGGCAGAATCTATTAAACGTGCCGTCGCCAGGTATGGGAAGCAAGCCAGCACCCTCAAAGTGTTCACGCTCGCTCAAAACCACGCAACTGAAGCAAGCTTTCGCATTGCTCATTGCATTGCAAAACGTGGAAAGCCATTCACGGATGGCGAGTATATTAAGGAGGCTTTTATCTGTACCTCAGATGTTTTGTTTGAAGGCTTGCCAAATAAAGAGAAAATAAAAGCATGGATAAAAGATATCCCATGTGTCAGCTCGAAGTGTCGAGCGACGCATCAATGAAATGTCAGAGAACATCCCGGAGTCGATTGACAACCGACCACTCCGAAGCATGTGTCCAGCAGCCAGCTTAAAGTGACTAATTACACCCCCCAAATAACGGAGCTCAGCCAGGCAAAACAGGGCCAGGGATCTCACTGTCGCGACAGGTAGGCTGCTATTTATTTATTTTCCTATACATCGGTTTGCTTGTTAACTTGAACGTGCATATGCAGGGCTCTACGCATAATAGAGCTTACGCACAATCGCGCATATATTATTATTATTATGCATGCGTATGTGTAGGGCTAGGGGAGCTGTCCACTGTGTGTGGTGCTCAGGGACGTGCACAAGACTTTAGAAAGGCAGGTGCCTGAAATTATAAAAGGGCATTAATTAGTAAATGTAATGCGAGCGCGCGCAGCGCGCGAGCCCGATTTTTGGGGTTAATACAAGTATATCATGGTACATTCAGTTTCACCGATAGATGTCACCAAAACTACATAGTGTCCCTTTAATAACACAATGCGCTCCAGACCAACAGCTGCGAGAGAGAGAGAGAGAGAGAGAGAGAGAGAGAGAGAGAGAGAGAGAGAGAGAGAGAGAGAGAGAGAGAGAGAGAGAGAGAGAGAGAGAGAGAGAGAGAGAGAGAGAGAGAGAGAGAGAGAGAGAGAGAGAGAGAGAGAGAGAGAGAGAGAGAGAGAGAGAGAGAGAGAGAGAGAGAGAGAGAGAGTATGCTGCGTGTTTTCCTGCACTAGCAGCAGCAGACAGGGAGGGGCTGGCGACGTGTTTCACGAAAATATACAGTGCACTGCAAACCCGACATTTTATTTTGTTGGGCAAATACCTTACCTGATGTGTACTCTTGCTTTGTTTTAGTTGAAATAGTAACTGTAAAAAAAGAGGTCTCGACTCGAGTGTGAGGGCACTGTGAGCTCAACAACAGCTGGATATCAATTTCCTGTTCAGTGCACTGCTGGCCCTGCGCGGTTTACATGTTGGCTGGAAGGACCTATTATTTACGAGAGGGGTGGCATTTCTCTCTCTTTCTTTACCTAATATTTAGATTCTATCGTGACATCTTTCATTTGGAAGGGCAGGGCAGTATATATATATATGTGCAACTGTAAAAAAAAAAAAAAAAAAAAAAGGGTGGCATAAAAAGGGCACTTTCTAATGAGAAATGAAAAAGGCAGGTGCCCGGGCACCCCTTCACCCCTATGTATGCACGTGCCTGGTGGTGCTGAACCTTGCGTCATGTCTCTCTCGCTCTCTCTCTCTCTCTATAGCTGAGAGAGAGAGATCTGGTGGAGAGATTGGAGGAGGAGGAGGAGGGTGTGCAGTGCACTGTGTGTGTGCCATCATGTTAGCCTCAGTTAAACCTTGCGACGCCTCGTTAGATGAAGCTGTGTGCTGATCTGTGTTCTGATCTGTGTGCTGTGTCATGTGACACTACACATATTTAATTGAGACCCTTTATTTGTTTATTTCAATTTAGCTGGAAATACATTGCTACATCATTCAGTAACATTTGCAGAGCCTTATAACAAAAACATTATTAAGGTCACCATTGTGACATTGTGACATTTTATTATTCATTTTTCTATTATTTTATTGAACATTGCACATGTTAAAAGCCATTTTTTTTACTCAAAATGTGAGTATTACCAAGTCAACTTGTGTTCTTAAAACAATGACAATAAACATAGTTTTATTAGGTTGAAATAATGTGGTTGTGTACTTATTTTTCTGTTAACTTATTATGGATTGAAAACTGGTTCTCCTGGTGTTCTCCATTAGGTCTGTAGGTGGAGCTATGACAGCACACGTACAGTACACACACCGATGGTGTGTGATGTGTCCACAAATGAATGGGCAAATGTGAGTGAAATGGTCGCACTGTATGCAGCTGTTTGTCTGCATTGCATTCACCCCCCCCCCCAACTCAGATTTAGGGTTGATACAACCATCATAATAATATTGTTAATAATAACAATAACAATAATGATGTAATAATGTAAAAATTATCATTAAAAATACCTGATTATTAGAAGAAAAAAATTACGATGCATGGAATATTGTTGAGGCACACTAGTTACAACTATATTTCAACCAGGCACTCCATGTCAAAAAGGTTGCTGACCCCTGGTCTAGACATTTGTATGGCTGGGAGCTTTATACAATTCAACTCTTACACTAAACCAAAATAAAATCAAAACATTACTTAAAACAGAAATGGTAAACTAGCGCAACCTGCTGAACATAGCAGGAAATGCCACAGTGCAGAGATGATCTGATAGACTATCAAAACCACTCTCAAAGAGCACCTACCAGAGACTGCAATTCTAAACTGGCCCATGTAAATGTCCTGACGCAACCCCCTCCAATGTACAATAAATGTCCTATTAAACCCAATAATACACGAGACCCTCTTCATGGGACCAAGTAAGGTTTAGTCGATAATCCAATGTACAGTTACCCCCCCCCCCCCTCCTACGAACCTCCCACCTACCAACCTCCTCCAATGTAGTTTCTTCGTCAAATGTATATACTCTTTTTTTAGACTCTTCTTGTATCAAAAACAGTACTGTATTTGTAAATCTGGTATGTCATAAATGTATAGATGTAGCAGTACTGTCTATCTGTATGTGTGGTAGATTTTAACATAGATCATTCTAATGGGAGTTCAAATTAAACTAATGTATACAGTCGAAGTGGAACACTTGGCCCTCAAACTATAGTTCATAGATTGTGTGTGTGTTTACAGAGACTGATTGACATTGTGGCCACACAGAGGTCGATTTACATATAGAGTGAGTGGTCAAATAATTCTATTTACGACAGGAACCCGAGGGCCATCTGCCAGGCCAAGGAAGAGCTTAAGACAATGGGCTCTGTAGATCGGAACAAAGGACCAAAAGGTCACATAAACATGTTATCTCGCTGGAGTCTCCTGTGACACACACTTAGAGACAGAAGTCTGAGGAGGAAAAGTTTAAGTTTCACTATTGCTGTAACTAAATGTATGTTTAAATCCTTAATTTAAGCTCCAAACAAGCTGTAGCTATTTCCTGGTATATTGTACTTGTAATCTTGAATTCTGAAGCCATATTAAACTGTGTAAAATCAGATGATGCAAGTTAAAATATAAATAGAATAGGCTTATTTACATTGGGGTAAGAATTCTGAGGTAGTTAGTTTTCACTTAAAGTGAAAATAAGTCACTATGATAAGAAATGTGTTCAAGGATTATATCTCTGTGTTTAGGTGATCAATTACAATTCAAATATATATGTTATGAAATCAATAATGCAATGTATGAAAGTAGATTGTTAGATTGAATGAAACAACAGAGAGTATATATTGTTGACTGTGTAAGGACCGCCTCCGTTTGCATTCAAACGTAGAGAGGTTATGATTGGACAAACCACAGCTGATGATGTCATCACCCAGAGACTCTGTTTTCATTTACGGCATAGTGTCTTTGATCACAATTATAGCATTCTTTATTGTAAGTTGTATACACTCTTAACTTTGATTAAACAGCTGTTATATTACCTTTTCCTCCTAATTCCTTCTGCCTGCACCGCTGAGAAGATATAAGTAATTCCCAGAGCTTTAGAGTTATTGAAACAACGCAGAGTACTAAGCACCCGGTTCTGATACAGAGCAGAACCGTAATAAGCTTGGGAATCCACTTTAGGGCTGCAACTAATGACTAATTTGGTAGTCGACTAATCTGCCGATTATTTTTTCGATTAGTCGACTAATCGAAAACCAATGTAAACAACAACAAACCAATTTTTTTTTTTTTTAATTACCTATCTTTGTGAAAGTGGCTTCTCAGCTCTGGTCCAGCTGAAGACAGAGCAGAGGAACAGATTGGACATTGAGCATGACCTCAGAGTTGCTTGTCTACCATCACCCCAGACTTTGAGACTCTTGTCAGGATCAAACAACAACATCATAACATGATGATCCCATAGCAAATTAAAATAATGACTCATGAAACATTTGAATTTGGATCTTTAAGCCACTTTAAATGAAAATGTATTTGAAGAACAATACAGCAATCACTCATAACAAGATAAATAAATTAAATAATACAAATTAAAGTGGAAGTGTACTTTTGTTTGCTGTGTGTGAGAGGAGTCCGTGTGTGTGTGTATGTGTGTGTGTCTTACTCTGATCGCTGTGTGAGTGAGAGGAGTGTGTGTACTGTGTAATTTGTGTGTGCGTCTTACTCTGATCGCTGTGTGAGTGAGAGAGGTGTGTACTGTGTAATTTGTGTATGTGTGTGTGTCTTACTCTGATCGCTGTGTGTGAGTGAGAGGAGTGTGAATGTGTGTGTGTCTTACTCTGATCGCTGTGTGTGAGAGAGAGGAGTGTGAATGTGTGTGTGTCTTACTCTGATCGCTGTGTGTGAGTGAGAGGAGTGTGTATGTGTGTGTGTCTTACTCTGATCGCTGTGTGTGAGTGAGAGGAGTGTGTATGTGTGTGTCTTACTCTGATCGCTGTGTGTGAGTGAGAGGAGTACGTGTGTAATGTATTGTGTGTCTAGTCTGATCATCATCTCCTGCAGGGGAACAATGTTTTCAATGTCCAACAATTTCTCGTCGTCGATTATGTCGACTAATCGTTGCAGCCCTAATCCACTTCATTTGGTGTCGCGACCCGTGAACAGCGGCGGCCCAGGATGAGAAACATTTTTTTTTTCCTTCACTCACCGACCTCATCAGCGGACGACGGGGACACAGCGGCGGGAGCTTCGTTCCTTGGGACAGAGGTGAGTGTTGGAGGAGAATGGGCTGTTCTGTTCGAACAACAAGGGGTTGGGTAAAGCAACAGTTGCTTCATGTAAAATTATGTGAAGTAATTAAAAGACCTCATGTTATTATGACATGATGACGTATTGGGGGCACAGCCTATCTGGTTACGGGACAGGTTATAAGCGTCGTATGGCGACCGACTACAGGTTTTCCTGGCCAGGAACCACGATGGTCTTTGGCGTGCGATAGGGAGCGCTTCCTGACAATACGAGTTCCCTAAAAACGTATTTTCGGGAAGAGGAGCGCTAGGATGGTTGGGATTTACGTATTCTGGAGGGGGACGTGAGCTGTAATAAGAAACGCTCGGTTGCTCTTTAGAATATGTAAATCGGTTTGGTAGGATGAATTGGAACCTTCGTGAATCGGGGAAATGGTGTGTGAGGTTAGGGGAATAATACGTGGTTTTTGATATAAGCGGGGTCGTGTTCGTGCTTGAAGGGCCCAATAAAAGAATGGTTTACTGACTGATCGCGTGATAGTCAGGACGTGTCTGCAGGGACCATTCGGCCGAATTAAATGAAGGTGCGTGTTCGATTTTAGGGCCGTGCCGAGCAGACCCGGAGGTCTTATTTGACTTTGAGCAGAACAGGCATGTTAGTTAACTGCGTTACGCTGTAACAATAAATAAGTACTTAATGAAACAATTCGGTCGAGGTGACTGATAAGTACTTAGTGGGGATTCGATTACGAAGCTATGGTAAGCTTAAACATACAGTATGAAAGTGTGTGCGATTACGTTTGGTCTCGTGTTTACTAGTCGCGCTGCTGTGCGACGTTCGAGAGACGATAATGTGCGTGAATGCTGATTTTGTATTTTTATTTGTAGTTAGGAAGCGTGTATGAATGAATGATTGGAGAATGGCTATGGTTAGGAGTGATTGGTGGTACGTGTGAGAGTATTGTTGTATTATTATGTAATTTAAGTCACCGGTTAGCCGTGGGGAAATGTAATGATAACGCCGGTTTTTCGGGGCCCGTGGAACGCAGCGGCGGTTAGCTACTGTATTAGCCTCTGAGGCGACCGGAGGATGCGGCGGACAAATAGGCGTAGGTTCAAATGTATAAGGTCGATCGATAGTGTCTTGGGATTACGGGGATGTGTTAGGCACTTAAAAATGTTCACATTGGACTTCTATAAAATAGTTGTATAATGTTTTAGGTGAACGGGATAGTATGTTGCGGGGACCCGGAAGTCGTTCTGAGCTCGCCGGTGGTGACGACAGAGGGGTCAAACTAGTGTTTTGCGGCGGCCTAAAGGCTGTTATGTTTTTATATTTCTGTTTAGATCACTACACTGGCGTTTTGAGGGGATTAGAATTCTGTTGTGGGGAATGTGGTGTAGGGAGGGGGTAGGCTCCCCGAACCTCTACACCACAACAGGCGGCAGTGGAATCGGAAGGTTCCCTGGGCACGCTAAACAAATTTCTATAGTGCTGGGGAGAAACTGAAGGCCCTCGTGTCTGGCAAGATGACCAACATCTTACTATGTTACCGTCTAGTCGGCCCAGATAACGTCGCATGTAATGTATATGTGGGCACTGGGTGGTAGGTGGACGACGGTCCAAACCTAGTAGTGGGGCAGTGCACCGGAAGGGGCACGGCACCTGCTGTGAACAGGCCAGGCTGGTGAAAACGGTCAAAGTTTCCATACCCAAAGCAAGTGGGATGGGGAGCAGACCGTAGGTTTCAAAACTGAGTGGCTGGGAGGTACTACGGACCTCAGCTGCTTGGGGTCCTGACTTGATGATGGACTATGAGATCTCTATCGACTGCGTCACCGGTCGGTCCGATGAGCACTATGACCCTGCTTATAGTCACAGATACGCGGGACGTGGGGCCGTGAGTGACTGGACAGTATGGGCATAAATGCGTCGGGCTCAATGTACAGTCAGGCCACAATAAGCCGAAACCGAATGCGTTAGTAGGCGAGTTGTGCTTCTGTGATCAGCAGGTTTGAAAAGAACCACTGGGAAGCAGAAGGATAAGGGGTGTCAATTCAGAGGAATCTGGATTGTCTCTCCTAAGATTGGAAAGGGGCCCAGCCTTAAACTGCACCTGAAGGTAAAATAAGGGGACTTCTTCTGTTCATGTGAGGAGACCTTAGCCTGGAAGTGGAGGCCTGTATCCTTGGTTGGGTGAGAGGGGTTCCAGTGTAGGCGGCAATGCGGCCCTGAAAAAGCCGGTTTCCCCACACGTGGCATCTCCTGATCCTGGCGGGGAGAGGTGCATCTAAGTAGGGCAAGCAGTGCATCCGAACGGGAGGAGGGTACTCTTAACTGGACGGAGGTTAAAAGGGTCAAAGCGAAATATGTATGTTACTGATATGTATAATGTAATATGAGCGGAATACATACTAGGCTTTCACGGACAGAAATAAATATAGTTACACATACACAGTCATTTGTAAAGAACAATTAGAGTAAAAGTGAGACTATTCACCTAAATTACCATGTCCAATACAGATGTTTAGAAATGATAGGCTGTAAATAACAAATTTCTGATTGACCAACAGAAGGAGAAGGCTGATGCAAAATAAGTTCCCCGGAGTTGTGTTAAGGAGGATCATGACAACGGGATTGAGAGTTCTGGTTTTCCAATGGAGACAACTGAAAAAAGATTAAGGCTGTGTCATTGATAAATCAAAAACGAAAATTGCACAAATGCTCTCAAGTGATTTTAGTATAGGAGATGCCCGACATTCCATGCTTAAAGATAAATGATGGATTGTGAACGGGAAATGTCACTGATAATTAAGTGTATTTTTTTCTTCTCTCTTCACAGCTGCTCCAGGACGGATGGCCAGCACTGACAATTCCGAACCCCAACAGGGAAATCAAAGAGACTGTTGAAAGTCGGGGGGTATAGTATCACACAGCGAGTTATCAATTCCTGTTTGCACCAATATAGAAGTGTGAGTGAAATTAACTCAAGTTTGGTAAAAATAGTTTGAATACAGAGAAACTTGCTTTCCAAACGGTGACATTACGAGTGTTTGAAGAAAGGTGAGAATGGAAAATACACAGATAGGAGCAACTGGAGGGTTAGAGGCACTAACCATAGAAAGGGTAGACAATCTGTCTATTTCAACGACTGGGGATGTCACAATAAAAGTGACGAAAAAATGGCCAAAGATATTAAAAGGGGGCCGGTATAGAATGCGTACCCAAATCAAGGTAATGCCGATAACCTCTGCAGACATTACATTGACCGAATTGGACAGTGACGTTAACTTGATTGACTGGAATGTGATCGACTCCCCTCTAGTGTCCAGTGTGACGGAGGGACTGGAAATAATGTCTTTTACTCCGCCACAGGGAGTCGTTGCAGCGAGCGACCCAGAGACAACTATATTACCCGAGTCGATCCACGCTGAAGTGTCCGTTGCAGGTGACTGCCAGTTAAAGACGTGCCTCCCTCTAGAACAACAGCTAGCCGAGGCTAGACAGGTAGTGGAATACCTCCAAGGCCTAATCCAGTCCACACAGCCCGGAGGGGAGACAGGTTCCAATGGAGAACCAGATGGCCAGAGACGGGCCCAGTTGGGGCCACAAGGGGGTCAGGCGCCGGAAAAACCACAAACCCCAGGAGGGAGACAGTGGCAACCATGAGGAAGAGGTGGAGGCAGAGGCAGGAATCCGAATGGCTACGCGGTGCGGCGGATGGAGTGTTGGACGTGCGGGACTCTCGGACACCTTTCTCGGGACTGTGAGTGGGACTATCTATCCACAACAGGAGGCCCTCGATGGGGGAACAGAGGAGGTGGGCGTGGGCAAAACCAAGGTCGGTATCAAGTACAGTGTCCACAGCCGCAAGCTCCCCCTGTCCAGGACCCCCGCAGCACCAAAGCCAAGATGAGAGGCGGGGCCCAGCAATGGGAAGTCAAGCCGCCAGCACTGAGATGGGGGAAGAGGCGGCGCCCTATAGACAACAGGGAGCGTTTGTACAGAAACTGGTAGCGGGCCCCTCTCAAGGAACTGTGACTGAACCAAATAGGTACGTGGCTTTCTCCTCCGAACAGGCTCCAGGGAACCATGGCAATGATGGCATACCGCCAGGACATGTTCTGGGCCCGATGACCCCAGGGTCATCCGGTCACAGGCGGCTGACCCACCGGGTCCCACAACCCGGGGGAGACAGCCAGTGTTGTTGGATCTGTGGAGTGAAAGGTCATTTTCAAAGGTCATGTCTGCAGAGGCCACCGGCAGAATAAAAATATATACAACTGATTAGGGTACAGATGGAATAGGTTGAATAAAAAATATATGCTCCAGGTTAGAATAAAAATAGAATAAAAAATAAATAGAGGGGTTAGGTGATTAGATTATGAATGGAAGTTACTAAAAACGGAAGTATGAGTGACGACAAATGCATGAACTAATCAGACTAACAAGAAAATCGAATTATGTTAAACAGTTAATATTGACACTGCGGAAGCTAGTGGTCAGTAAATTATCCATGCTTGGTCAATATTCAGATTGGTCAAAGGGTGGAGTGCATGATTAGGAGATTAAAAAGACCCATAGTGGTTTATAGTATTGATAGATTATTAACAGTTATGGGTAATAGAAATAGGTGGTTATTTTTATTTTTACTTCTCTTTTCTAGTGTGTTACGAGCAATTCCTGACTTAGGCCGGGAGCGTTCATTTTGTTTATTCATTTGATTTCCCTTTTTTGTTTCTTAGTTAATACAGGGGTGCATAAGCCTCTAGATGATAGGTTAAAAATTAGTTGAAAAGAAAAAAAGAAAAAGCTCACAAGTTTGGATTATTTTTTCATTTATTTGGTTTGGCATGGGTTTTTCTTTGTTTGTTTTGTTTTCTGTTTCCTTTCTTTCTATATATTTTTTCTTAGGGTACCTGGCAAGCTGGGAGTGATCTCGACACATCAGGACTGGGTAGTATATGTCTGTAAAATGGACTGGGAACAAAGTGAATGGACATGAGCTAGTTCATGGATTTTTGTTCTCCGCCCATTGAATACCCGGTTTTAGGGGCTGGGGGTGTGTCGTGATTGGTGAAAGTGTTGGGAAGCATGATTCTCTGTACATTAATAAAGCTCAATAGGTTTGGTCGCTATTGGCCAAATTAGTTTTTGTGTAGGGTGTGAACATGTGCAATTGATGATTGGCTTGTGGGGGACTCCGTGGGCTTGATGAAGGCTGGCGGAGAGTGTGGAAGATGTGTGTTTAAGGCGGACTGTGATTTGTTGCCATACACACAGGATTACTGGGAGAGTGGATGTGTCAGTGCTGACCGTCCGGGCCGGAGTGCAGCTGTCCAAAGGACGAAGGTAACGATGTTTGAATGTATATTCCACATCGAAGGGTGGGGGAGTATACTGTTTTGACAGCATAATATAATGAGAGCCATGTGAATTTTTCAGAATTTTGAAAATTAATGATCTAGAAGCCATGAAATATATAGATAAATGATTTGGAAAAGAAAGTTGTCAGAACTCAGACCAGTAAAGAGAGTCTGAGGGAGGAAAAGTATGGATTCTCAATCAATTGTTGTTGTAGAAGTGACCTGCACTGTCCACCGAAGCGATATATACTCACTGCAGGATACGGATGGGAGATTGGGGAGTCAGCAGTCATCAGAGTGTGGTACGAGGAAGACCAAGGACTCCATCGGTACTGTTGATCCAGGACACTGGCTAGTGTCTACCCAGCGGTTCCATGGGGAACCACAACACTGCAGGTACCAAGAGAACCAGGAGAAGCCTACCTCTCAGGCCGGGAGAGTTCCGGCCAACGCAGTGACCGGGTCTTGAGGCTTCAGAGGGAAACGACAGGCAACCAACGAGGAGACAGGCGGCTAGGCCTCAGCAACAACTCCGGCTGTCAACAGACGCAAGGCCTCAACCATTGACCAGGGAGTCAACAAGCGAAATGGTGGAGCTGCTATCGCCCCTATCAACGACCAGGCGGAGGGGGAGAGAAGCGAACCTCTTCCACTAATCCAAGGGTCAACGGGGGTTGAGCAGCCAGCGACGACCTCCCCACCGCTGTGACAGCAATAGAAAAATACAGCAGGGGGTTCTACCCCCTAATAGAGGTCAACACGAGTCAAGATGTTCTCGACAGAAGATGGGGTGTGATAAGAAAGGCAATTTGCTTTCTAAATTCTACCTCCCAGAATGGGGGGTCACATCCAGCAGTCGTGAACTGCACCAGCTCTGAGCGATAAAGAGGAGGCCGGGTCAATCTAGAAGACATTGACCCCCCTCCTCACTGCTCCAAGTCAGAATTTGACAACTCACAGTTGAAACCAATGGAAATTGATCTTGGTACGAAAACAGGTTGTTAAAGACTGTACACGGGATCACAAAAACTGAAACTGCTAATAAAGGTGTTATATTGAATTTATAATTATACATAAGAAAGAGATATAGAAAACGAATGTTAGGTTGAATTTTAGAATCTGAGTGTGGCAAACCATATGTATTTTATCCCAGTATGATTTAAAAATGTCTTAAATTCTTATCCAGAAAGTAGTGTGTAGAAATTAGGATCTATGTTTAAACATGATTAAGGATAGATAAACTATCCGAGTGTGGAAATGTGGTAGATTTTAACATAGATCATTCTAATGGGAGTTCAAAATAAACTAATGTGTACAGTCGAAGTGGAACACTTGGCCCTCAAACTATAGTTCATAGATTGTGTGTGTGTTTACAGAGACTGATTGACATTGTGGCCACACAGAGGTCGATTTACATATAGAGTGAGTGGTCAAATAATTCTATTTACGACAGGAACCCGAGGGCCATCTGCCAGGCCAAGGAAGAGCTTAAGACAATGGGCTCTGCAGATCGGAACAAAGGACCAAAAGGTCACATAAACATGTTATCTCGCTGGAGTCTCCTGTGACACACACTTAGAGACAGAAGTCTGAGGAGGAAAAGTTTAAGTTTCACTATTGCTGTAACTAAATGTATGTTTAAATCCTTAATTTAAGCTCCAAACAAGCTGTAGCTATTTCCTGGTATATTGTACTTGTAATCTTGAATTCTGAAGCCATATTAAACTGTGTAAAATCAGATGATGTAAGTTAAAATATAAATAGAATAGGCTTATTTACATTGGGGTAAGAATTCTGAGGTAGTTAGTTTTCACTTAAAGTGAAAATAAGTCACTATGATAAGAAATGTGTTCAAGGATTATATCTCTGTTTAGGTGATCAATTACAATTCAAATATATATGTTATGAAATCAATAATGCAATGTATGAAAGTAGATTGTTAGATTGAATGAAACAACAGAGTATATATTGTTGACTGTGTAAGGACCGCCTCCGTTTGCATTCAAACGTAGAGAGGTTATGATTGGACAAACCACAGCTGATGATGTCATCACCCAGAGACTCTGGGCCTTGAGATAAAATGGGATGTGGTGAGGGGGAGAGGACACTCTGAACACCCAACTGACAGGACAACACCTCGAACCATCTCATCCACAGTCAAGGCGGGCAAAGGACAAAGGAACTTTTTGGAGGGAAAACGGACTGCTTTGTTGTCAGCCAGACAACAAAGACCATCAACAACTTATCAACTATCATTCTCTTTACTATAATATTAGTCTGGTTGTTTTCATTTACGGCATAGTGTCTTTGATCACAATTATAGCATTCTTTATTGTAAGTTGTATACACTCTTAACTTTGATTAAACAGCTGTTATATTACCTTTTCCTCCTAATTCCTTCTGCCTGCACCGCTGAGAAGATATAAGTAATTCCCAGAGCTTTAGAGTTATTGAAACAACGCAGAGTACTAAGCACCCGGTTCTGATACAGAGCAGAACCGTAATAAGCTTGGGAATCCACTTCATATGTCATATATGTCATGATGAATTGAAAATGGGGGACCCTGATGTAAACAAGACGAAAGTCTTTCTCTGGTCTGCATCCCCTTAACAATTGTGTGTATTGAGCTGTACTGTATTGTACCCATTCTGCAATCTGTTAATACAATTTTCAATCATTCAATCAGTTAGCAGGTAAATTAATTTACATTGATAAACATACAATATGCATGGAGCCACATACCTGCATAAGACACATAAAACAACACCGCTGGAGTCTTCTGGTCACTGCACATCTTGCATACCTACATGTACAAAATTAAAGTATTCATTAGTTTGTTCACCATAATAACTCATACCTACATGTACAAAATTAAACTATTCATTCGTTTGTTCACCATAATAACTCATACCTATGTAAAATATTAAACAATGCAGTTTTCTCAACAGAATAAGTTATATATATATTATAATAACTCCGACAACAACAGAGAGAATGGAATCTGCATGGAATGGCCGTAGCAATCATTGCGACATTTAATGTACAAAACTAACTAGTGGTCAAATTAGCACAAATGCCATAAAACCATGTAATAAAATGAACGTTAAGCATTATGTATTACAAGTTAAAACTTAAATGAGTTACATTTAGCAGAAACTAGTGAAATAAGGAGCTATATTTAAAACTGAACCACCTACCCTGACGTCCCTCAGCAGAGAGTGGGTACGGCAACACAACAGGGACAGACAGCGCGATATGCAATGACCCAAAACTTCACAGGTGGTGTGACAGGATCTCACTGCCACCTAGTGGTAGCCTATGTTACTGTATGTACTGTGTTGATTGATTGAACATGTTATTACCAGATTGCAGAATGGGTACAATACAGTACAGCTCAATACACAAAATTTTTAAGGGGATGCAGACCAGAGAAAGCCTTTCATCTGGTTTACATCAGGGTCCCCCATTTTCAATTCATCATGACATTTATGACATACACATACAAATACAGTACTGTTTAAGAGAGAGAGATCCTAAAAGAAAACATATACATTCGAGGGGGAAGAAACTGTACATTAGGAGGGGGTGGGTGGGTTGGACATTTACGGGGGCCAGTTTCGAATTGCAGTCTCCCGTAGGTGCTCTTTGACAGTGGTTTTGAAAGTGGGTAGTGATTCACATTCCTTACAGCTGTGGGTAGGGCGTTCCACATTGTTGTGGCATAATTGCTAAACGTGTTTAGTCCCTTGTTTGAGCCGAATCTGGGTTGGACATGATTTGTGGAACTCCCTCTGGTGTTGTGGTCGTGGAATTCACCGACCTTTGGGAAGTATTTCGACATGTACATGGGTACCTGAGTGGTGTAGTGTATCTTGAAGACCAGGCCCATGGACCGTTAAGGAATAAGAAAACACACTTTACAGCTCCAGGTCTCACATGGTATTTGGTTTGATCATTTCACCTCATGGGATGAAACCACAGAGCTCTTGAACTGGTTGCTGTTAGACAAACTCTGTCCTTTGTTTTTCTGTGTCTTCTTTGATGTCAGTGAGTTTAAACCAGGATGAGGTTCACTAGTCTCCAGCCAATCATCACTGTCATCAGTATCAGAACAGTCTGAAGAGAGGAGCTGGCCATCTGTAGTTGGTTCTAAATCACCATCTGTGTTCTTTCATCACTCTGCAGGAAAACAGCACTTACCAGTTACACTCACAAGACAAGGTACTGCTGACCGAACCCTCTTCTAGGACTCTGTACGGAGAAAAAGCCTTCCAGTTTTCTGCCCCTAAGGCCTGGAATGAGCTTCAAAGAAACATGGATCTGGAGGAGCTTATCTCACTACCATGTTTTAAAGCTAGGATAAAAATCATGGAGGAAGATGAACAAGTCTGTAAATGCCATGTTACGTAACAGGTCACACTAAATTAACCCTGCCTTCAATGTACAACTCTGATGTGGTCCCCCTTTTCTTTCTTTTTTCTTTAAATGTTATACTGTGAATTTTATGAAAATGTGATTTGTAATTGTCTTAATTGCTGTAAAAGAGGTTTCTAACTTCAATGAGACAAACCTGGTTAAATAAAGTACAAATTTGTCACAAACGGGTCAATTGTGACAAATAGGGAGTCCACACGTGAAAGCAATTTAACAATATCATTTATTTAAACCTATATAACGCAACCAATCATTTATATAAACAATGAATATGTATAAGAATCAGTGATGAATGCAGTGTGTGGATGAGTGAAAAGTGAAGTGTAGTGCGGTGTGGTGTAAGTAGGAATAGTATAGTTCAATGGGTGGTGGATAACCTGTTCAGAGGAGATAGAGAAGCCGAGAGAGAAGGTCAAACAGGGACACATGTATACAGGCAGCTCTCACTGCCCAGGTGAGTCTAATTGGGCTTACGAGCCCCCACTCTACCTTGCTCCAGGAGGGGCAGCAGACTCACCAATAAGCAGGCAGAGTGGGGGCCGTCACAAATAAATTAAATAAAAACAAGTCACTGGCTGCTTCTGATAATCCACAGTCCTCTCCATCAGGTTCTGTTTTCATCTGTTCTGTTGAGGTGCTGGCTAGAGGCTCCGTCTCTGTTTTCCTCAGTCTGGGTTTGGTTAAACCATGAGGAATGAGGTTTCTCTTCATCATCGTCATCATCATGTTCACTCTTAACACTTTCCGTGCCAGCAGGGGGAGCCAAAGATAGCGCTTGAGTGCCGGCTCTGTAGTCAATGGGAGAGCGATCACATTTGCGAACGCATAAACTATATCTTAGATTATGGCTATGTGTCTAATACGCCCGTCGCTTATCAATGACTTGTTTGCAGTCAACATTGTCAAAACGGATTGTTTTTTCATCGGTTCATTTCCGTTTTATACCATTTTGAAAAACGCTCGTTTTTTTAAACTTTCAGAAAAAAATAGATTCTGCAGGAATCGCGCTTTACTGGAATACACGAAACACGCTCATTTTTCGGCCTATTTATGAATAGTTTTCAAATAAACGCTAGATTATCGATAGTATATGTGTACTTATGCACGCTATAGAAGCGGGCTGAAAACTCGATTCTCTTATTTCCTGATCAGCACACACACTCACAGCCACAGATATGGGACACGCTGATATATAGGTGAAAAAAGCTCTGATTATCCCAAGACTGGTAAAATTGATTCCTTACCTCAGATCAGATGTTCTCCAAAAAGATTATTCCAATTCCTGATCGCCATTCCAAATATCGATTGCGTTTATTGATCCAACGCTGGGTGGTCGAAAGACATATTCCACGCTGTTCTGAGGGTGGGCAATGACTGGGATCGTCTCCGGTTACATGCCTGATAAGTAAAATGTGGAATCCGGAGTCTTTTTTTACCATCCATTTCATTCAGTCCATTCCCAATGGGTGCAATACCATCCGGAGAGATGATAGGGGGCGGTATTTTCCCTGTTCGAGCTCAAAGCCAGTCCCAGTGAGGCTAGATTGATGAAATATGAATGGAAATCGCTGATAAAAAAAATAACGATTAAAAACAAGATTTCTCGTCGCCTGGCACTCAAAGTGTTAACAGGGACAGGGTTGAATGTGAACTAGATGAGGGAGGGACGGACGTGAGTTTGTTTCTGCTCTGGTGTGAATCCTCATGCGTGTCTTTATATATGACTTCCGATTAAATCCTTTCCCACAAACTTCATAACTAAATGTTTTTTCCCCAGTATGGCTTCCGATATGCGTTTCTTCTCTGGTGTGAATCCTCATGCGTGTCTTTATATATGACTTCTGACTAAATATTTCCCCACAAACTTCACAACAAAAATGTTTTTCCCAGAGTATGAGTTCTGATATGTACTTTTAAGTCACGTTTTGCACCAAATATTTTAGGACACATTGTGCAATTATAGGGCGTATGGCTTCTCATGTGCCTATTCAGTTGTCCCCGTGTAATATATCTTTTAGGACACAGTGTGCAACTATAGGGCTTTTGCCCAGTATGGCTTCTCATGTGACTATTCAGGTGTCCCCGTGTAATATATCTTTTAGGACACAGTGTGCAACTATAGGGCTTTTCCCCAGTATGGCTTCTCATATGTACTTTTAGGTCAGATTTTAAACTAAATCTTTTAGGACACAGTGTGCAACTATCAGTATCAGTATGTTCTTCCTGTGCCCCAGGACAGTTCAGTCAGTATGTTCAGACTGGTTCTGGTTCAAACCCATTAAATATATAATTTTTTTGTATCCACATTGTGCAACTATAGTTCTTTTCCCAAGTATATGGCATCTTATATGTACTTTTAGGGATGCTTTACTAATAAATCTTTTAGGACACAGTGTGCAACTATAGGGCTTTTCCCCAGTATGGCATCTTATATGTACTTTTAGGGAATTTTTTTCACTAAATCTTTTAGGACACATTGTGCAACTGTAGGGCTTTTCCCCAGTATGGCTTCTCATGTGACTATTCAGGTTTGCCCGACTAATATATCTTTTAGGACACAGTGTGCAACTATAGGGCTTTTCCCCAGTATGGCTTCTCATATGTACTTCCAAGTGTGTAACGGTAGTAAATTTCTTGCCACAAACAGTACATGCCCTGTGAGTTTGAAGGTGAAGTTTCAAGCTCTCTGTGGGTTCTAAATGTTTTCCACACAAACCACAGTCACTAGAATGGGCTTTAAGATGGTGCATTAAAGCTTTCCTTTTAGGAAAACATTTCCCACACACTTTACAGCTCCAGGTCTCATATGGTATTTGGTTTGATAATTTCACCTCATGGGATGAAACCACAGAGCTCTTGAAATGGTTGCTGTTAGACAAACTCTGTCCTTTGTTTCTCTGTGTCTTCTCTGACGTCAGTGAGTTTAAACCAGGATGAGGTTCACTCGTCTCCAGCCAATCATCACTGTCATCAGTATCAGTTCCAGAACAGTCTGAAGAGAGGAGCTGGCCATCTGTAGTTGGTTCTAAATCACAAGCTAGATCTAAGTTACTGACTGGTTCTGATAATCCACAGTCCTCTCCATCAGGTTCTGTTTTCATCTGTTCTGTTGAGGTGCTGGCTAGAGGCTCTGTCTCTCTGTTTTCCTCAGTCTGGGTTTGGTTAAACCATGAGGACTGAGGTTTCTCTTCATCATCTTCACTCTTCACAGGGACAGGGTTGAAAGTGAACTTGATATCAGCCTCCTCCAGACATTGAAGCTGCTCTCCCTCCTGACTGGTCCAGAGTTCCTCCTGTTCCTCTTTAATCTGTAGGGACTCTGGGTCCTGGGTTTGGTTAAACCATGAGGACTGAGGTTTCTCTTCATCATCTTCACTCTTCACAGGGACAGGGTTGTAAGTGAACTTGATGATATCAGCCTCCTCCAGACCTTGAAGCTGCTCTCCCTCCTGACTGGTCCAGAGTTCCTCCTGCTCCTCTTTAATCTGTAGGAGCTCTGGCTGCTCCTGACCCAGACTGGAGCTCCTCTCCTGCTGTTCAGGGGGAACCTCCTCTTCACAGACAGAGAGCTGTGGGGGGTCTGGAGGGAGGCAGAATAACAACATGAATAGTTGTAATTGCTGTCACCATTGGAAAGCCACCCATTTTAAGAATTCACACATGTTCTTCCTGTGCCCCAGGACAGTTCAGTCAGTATGTTCTTCCTGTGCCCCAGGACAGTTCAGTCAGTATGTTCAGACTCGTTCTGGTTCAAACCCATTAAATATATAATTTTTTTGTATCCACTTTTTCTCCTTATTTTCTATTTTTTCTCCCATCCCATATTTCGTATGATCAAATTCTTCCCTCCCCTGTCTTGAACGTTGCTAGACTACGCCTCCCACTGGTCGGCTGTAGTGAGGATAGAAGCCTTGCGTCACGTGTCCCCTCCGGTACACGAGGAGGCAGCCTGTCGCATCTTTTCACCGCAGCAGCTCGAACTCTGTGGCGAGGAGTAACGCATGGGAGGCTCACGCTGCCCCCGCTACTTCCTATTTCCGCCGCACCGGCGTCACCCAACCGACCTGTAGGAGTCGCTGTCCACAACGTCCAATCCCCACCCACCAGTTTTCCCACCCTCTAACACTGCCAATTGTGTTAGTATGACGACCGGCCAAGTCGGCAGCAACGCCAAGAGCTGGGCTCGATACCAGCGTCTCCTGCGTTAGTGGCGAGCGCATTGCCCACTGCGCCACTCAGCCGCCTCAAACCCATTAATTAAGATTAAAATGCCAACCTAACAAACGAAGGTCCGAACGTTCGGGCTCAGCCCTACCTCTATGTAAAGTCATCTACTAGTAAACAAGCAGTCTTACCTCTATGGAAAGTCATCTACTAGTAAACTAGCAGTCTTACCTCTATGTAAAGTCATCTACTAGAAAACTAGCAGTCTTACCTCTATGTAAAGTAATCTACTAGTAAACTAGCAGTCTTACCTCTATGTAAAGTCATCTACTAGTAAACTAGCAGTCTTACCTCTATGTAAAGTCATCTACTAGTAAACTAGCAGTCTTACCTCTATGTAAAGTCATCTACTAGTAAACTAGCAGTCTTACCTTGATGACTTTACATAGAGGTAAGACTGCTAGATTAGTAGATGACTTTATGTAACGGTTCTCATTCAGTCAGAGACAGAAGAGTGACTCTGAACTGCTTTTTGACATGTATTGTCCCTCAGCTGCAGAAGACACATAAAACAACATATTTGTAGTCTTCAAGTCACTGCACATCTTGCATACCCTCAGCAGAGAGATACAGAACTGCTCTGTTCTTTTGTAATGCCTCAATAACATTTACTTTATAAATAAATAGGAAAAAGAAAAGTATGTTTTATCAAAATAGGATAAATTAAATTAAACATGATGGAAAAAAACTGTGGAAAACATTAAATAAGCTAATGGGCAGATCAGGGGACAACACACCCTCCTTTATAGAGTCAGGCAGTGCCTTTATTACTAAACCTCTAAATATTGCAAACTACTTTAATGATTTTTTTTGTTGGGAAGATAGATAAACTAAAAAGTGAGAAAACAATCTTTCAAAACAATTGATTAATGACCAACTAATGAGAAATAAAGATTGTGAGTTTGACTTTCAAACTGTGCATGTGAATAAAGTAGAAGCATTTCTTAGTAGTGTAAATGTTGAAAAACCATCAGGATTAGGATCAGCGACTTCGGGTCATTGAGAAGCGCTATATAAATAAAATTAATTATTATTATTATTAGATGGGAAACTCTTGGGTATGGTTTCTGGCTCTATTGCACTACCCAGTACCCATATGCCATATTTTGTATCTAAGCTTACTGAAAGGTGTATGTCAATTGGCATGGAAAGCTGCAAAAGTTATTCCACTACCCAAAAACAAGAAGGACATGTTTTCAGGTGCTAATAGCCGTCCTATCAGCATTCTTCCAGTGCTTAGCAAACTCATGGAAAGAATTGTGTTTGACCAGGTTTCAACAAACTAACAAACTCAACTCTGAATTTCAGCATGCGTACAAAAAAGATCACTCCACACCTAACTCCTAACCCATAAGCTACAGTCTAGACATTTGTATGGCTGGGAGCTTTATACAATTCAACTCTTACACTAAACCAAAATAAAATCAAAACATTACTTAAAACAGAAATGGTAAACTAGCGCAACCTGCTGAACATAGCAGGAAATGCCACAGTGCAGAGATTATCTGATAGCCTATCAAAACCACTCTCAAAGAGCACCTACCAGAGACTGCAATTCGAAACTGGCCCATGTAAATGTCCTGACGCAACCCCCTCCAATGTACAATAAATGTCCTATTAAACCCAATAATACACGAGACCCTCTTCATGGGACCAAGTAAGGTTTAGTCGATAATCCAATGTACAGTTACCCCCCCCCTCCTACGAACCTCCCACCTACCAACCTCCTCCAATGTAGTTTCTTCGTCAAATGTATATACTCTTTTTTTAGACTCTTCTTGAATCAAAAAGTACTGTACCGTATTTGTAAATCTGGTATGTCATAAATGTATAGATGTAGCAGTACTGTCTATCTGTATGTCATATATGTCATGATGAATTGAAAATGGGGGACCCTGATGTAAACAAGACGAAAGTCTTTCTCTGGTCTGCATCCCCTTAACAATTGTGTGTATTGAGCTGTACTGTATTGTACCCATTCTGCAATCTGTTAATACAATTTTCAATCATTCAATCAGTTAGCAGGTAAATTAATTTACATTGATAAACATACAATATGCATGGAGCCACATACCTGCATAAGACACATAAAACAACACCGCTGGAGTCTTCTGGTCACTGCACATCTTGCATACCTACATGTACAAAATTAAAGTATTCATTAGTTTGTTCACCATAATAACTCATACCTACATGTACAAAATTAAACTATTCATTCGTTTGTTCACCATAATAACTCATACCTATGTAAAATATTAAACAATGCAGTTTTCTCAACAGAATAAGTTATATATATATTATAATAACTCCGACAACAACAGAGAGAATGGAATCATGGAATGGCCGTAGCAATCATTGCGACATTTAATGTACCTATAAAACTAACTAGTGGTCAAATTAGCACAAATGCCATAAAACCATGTAATAAAATGAACGTTAAGCATTATGTATTACAAGTTAAAACTTAAATGAGTTACATTTAGCAGAAACTAGTGAAATAAGGAGCTATATTTCAAACTGAACCACCTACCCTGACGTCCCTCAGCAGAGAGAGTGGGTACGGCAACACAACAGGGACAGACAGCGCGATATGCAATGACCCAAAACTTCACAGGTAGTGTGACAGGATCTCACTGCCACCTAGTGGTAGCCTATGTTACTGTATGTACTGTGTTGATTGATTGAACATGTTATTAACAGATTTCAGAATGGGTACAATACAGTACAGCTCAATACACAAATGTTTTAAGGGAATGCAGACCAGAGAAAGCCTTTCATCTGGTTTACATCAGGGTCCCCCATTTTCAATTCATCATGACATTTATGACATACACATACAAATACAGTACTGTTTAAGAGAGAGAGATCCTAAAAGAAAATATATACATTCGAGGGGGAAGAAACTGTACATTAGGAGGGGGTGGGTGGGTTGGACATTTACGGGGGCCAGTTTCGAATTGCAGTCTCCCGTAGGTGCTCTTTGACAGTGGTTTTGAAAGTGGGTAGTGATTCACATTCCTTACAGCTGTGGGTAGGGCGTTCCACATTGTTGTGGCATAATTGCTAAACGTGTTTAGTCCCTTGTTTGAGCCGAATCTGGGTTGGACATGATTTGTGGAACTCCCTCTGGTGTTGTGGTCGTGGAATTCACCGACCTTTGGGAAGTATTTCGACATGTACATGGGTACCTGAGTGGTGTAGTGTATCTTGAAGACCAGGCCCATGGACCGTTAAGGAATAAGAAAACACACTTTACAGCTCCAGGTCTCCCATGGTATTTGGTTTGATCATTTCACCTCATGGGATGAAACCACAGAGCTCTTGAACTGGTTGCTGTTAGACAAACTCTGTCCTTTGTTTTTCTATGTCTTCTTTGATGTCAGTGAGTTTAAACCAGGATGAGGTTCACTAGTCTCCAGCCAATCATCACTGTCATCAGTATCAGAACAGTCTGAAGAGAGGAGCTGGCCATCTGTAGTTGGTTCTAAATCACCATCTGTGTTCTTTCATCACTCTGCAGGAAAACAGCACTTACCAGTTACACTCACAAGACAAGGTACTGCTGACCGAATCCTCCTCTAGGACTCTGTACGGAGAAAAAGCCTTCCATGTTTCTGCCCCTAAGGCCTGGAATGAGCTTCAAAGAAACATGGATCTGGAGGAGCTTATCTCACTACCATGTTTTAAAGCTAGGATAAAAATCATGGAGGAAGATGAACAAGTCTGTAAATGCCATGTTACATAACAGGTCACACTAAATTAATCCTGCCTTCAATGTACAACTCTGATGTGGTCCCCCTTTTCTTTCTTTTTTCTTTAAATGTTATACTGTGAATTTTATGAAAATGTGATTTGTAATTGTCTTAATTGCTGTAAAAGAGGTTTCTATTTGTCACAAACGGGTCAATTGTGACAAATAGGGAGTCCACACGTGAAAGCAATTTAACAATATTTATTACATGGCGTTTTAACATTCGACGAAATGCTTGATTCTACATTTAGAACACCTCGGCGAGGCGCCTCGGTATTCTAAACTCCGTGTCGGTCAATTATTTTGCGACAATGACCTTATCCCTTACATAATTTATTTAAACCTATATAAACACAACCAATAATTTATATAAACAATGAATATGTATAAGAATCAGTGATGAATGCAGTGTGTGGATGAGTGAAAAGTGAAGTGTGGTGCGGTGTGGTGTAAGTAGGAATAGTATAGTTCAATGGGTGGTGGTCACTGGTGGATAACCTGTTCAGAGGAGATAGAGAAGCAGAGGTCAAACAGGGACACATGTATACAGGCAGCTCTCACTGCCCAGGTGAGTCTAATTGGGCTGACGAGCAGGGGCGGGGATAGGGGGTGGCTACTTGGGCTCAAGCCCCGAATGTTTTCTGAAAAGCCCCGAATCTATTTTCCAAAAAGAATAAATATTATAAATATATATATATATATATATATATATATTTATTTTTTATTATTTTGACAATTAATCATTGTTACATGAAAATATGTTTGCACCAGATTTAGCAGAAGCTAATTTCCATCTGTAGTCTATCCAGCTGCTAACTGTATTTGAGTGAGTTAAGTCTTGGTGTTATGGTAGACTCAGACCTAAGCTTTAAATCACAATCAACAAGTTGACAAAAACATAATTCTACCTTAGAAACATAGCTAAAGTACGGCCATTTATAAATCAAAAGGACGCTGAAAACCAGATCCATGCCTTTATCTCAAGCCGACTCGACTACTGTAATGCACTCCTTACCGGCCTCCCGAAAAAATACGATGATAACTATTTTATTGCAATGCACTATTGCATTATTTTATTCTATTTTACTAACTATTTTATTGCACTGCACTATTTTACTTTGTATCAGTGATAATCAAACCATAAACAAAGACACATATTAACACTTTCAGTGCCAGATGGCGCTGTTTGCTGTCATGGCCGTAGCCAGCTATGAAGTCACCGAGGTCCGGACCTCGGTAACTATTTGCGCGTGGGCCGTTTGGTCAACGACCGGCCCATTTGGTAAAGACTGACACTGGGCCGGCCCGATAATCACATCTCTTACTAAGCCCCTCCCCCACTAGGCTGGGAACAGCGGTCCATTATGCGTGCTGCGGCCCAATCACATCTCTTAATAAGCCCCCCCCCCCTCTCTCACCTGTTTCTCGTGTGAGAAGAACAGATGCGGAAACAGGAAAAATGGAGAAACAGAACAAACGTAAAGGGGTTGCGGAGAAATTGCAGGCGGAAAAAATCAGAAAACTAGAGGTGGATGCTGAAAAATATAATAAAATCACAGACATGTTTGCTGCTTCAACGTCGTCATCCACAATAATACTAGTGCAGGTGCAGCAACAAGTTCAACACAGCCTCAGGTAGCCAGCCAGGCAGAAGGGCCGAGGAGGGACGGTGAGCTGGAGGAGGAACCTGAGGTAGTTTGTGTACTGTGTGCCATCTCTGTCATGGTGATGTCGATAATAATATTAATTATAACGTTATTTGGTCAGCATCGCATTGGCTAAAATAAGCCCACGTACTGTGAGTGACCGTCACATCTAAGCTGATCAGCACTACTAATGAGACGCTGCCCCCTAGTGGCCGGCTGTAACAAACAAGCACACCATTGATTTAATTGCCATATAAATTATACAAAGATCTAACTATTACTCCTCTCTGAGCATGAATATAAAACAAACTGGTGATAACTGTGTAAACCTTATGCAATATTCATCATTGATATTTGGATACTTGAAATCTGTATGAACTGAGTAGTTAGTACCAAATTAATTAATTAATGAATGAATGAAGTTAGTATAAAATGGAACAGCTCCATGCATTAATTGAATAAACAACTATTTGCTCATTACCAGTATGGTATTGTTTAAATTGTACAGCTTTTTGCACATCTTTGTCAGGGAATTCCAACAATTCTGGACCTGAATGTACCAGTTCATTGTAATCATCTCTCTCTCTCCTTAATGTCTAGTCAAGCCAGAAATGGACCTCCCTAATTTCTAAACCCTGGCTGGGTGGTGTCCAACCGATTATAGTGGGCCGGTCTGGGCAACAAAAAAAAAAATGTACCTCCCTAATTTCTAAACCCTGGCTACGGCCCTGTTTGCTGTTACTGTTGAAAGGCCAGCGCCTTTTAACATGGGGATACGTGGCTGTGTTTGCAGGCCTAAAGCTATATTATATATTATAGCTATGGATCTAATAATATAGTCGATTGTCATTGAGTTTCTTCCGGTCAAGATGCAAAAAACAGATAATTTTTCCATCCATACATTTCCGTTTTATACCGTTGTGAATATGAGTGTAGTTTCAGGGTGGTCTGGTGTCATTTCCAAAATGACAGACACCAAGCCACATTGTTTCAAATGGAGTGCAATAGCGGCCGCAAGGTGTTAGGCGGCGGTATTGGACTTTTGAGATCTCAGACCCATCCCCAGTTATAACACAGGCTGCCGGCATGTCTTTATGAATAGAAATATAGAATAAAAGAAACAACGATGAAAACCCGACTATACTCTGGTTTTCGGGGGTCCTGGCGCTCAACGCTCGGCGAGTTAACCCTAGATCTTAGATCCTAATATGAAAAACGATGTGATTTAATGTTCTATGTCTTACCTTGACTTTGTCTATTTTACAGCTATCTATTTCATTCTTTATGTCTGCACTTTATGCATTGCTCTTGATCTGCCAATGTTGTGCTCATTTTATGCCTGTCTTTTTGTACTGCTGTGAAGCACTTTGAGCTGCAATTCTTGTATGAAAGGTGCTATACAAACAGTGTATTATTATTATTATTATTATTATTATTAATTATTATAGTTTGCTTCATTAATTAAAGGGTGTGAATTTAAGTGTTCTCTAGTGCGGGGGGCGGAGCCAGGCATTCATGGAGTAGGACGTGTTTCACGAGAGCTCCCTACTAACGTGCTAAAATACACTTTTCACCCCATTAGTCTTTATTTTATTTTTATTTGTTATTGGTTTTCTTGTTGGGTCGTCGAGTATCAACTACTTTCGTCGACTTTTTTCAACTTTTTGCGGTGTTAATGGAGACCCGGGCCATGAGTACGCCAGCCGGCAGACTGTCACCGAATCCATCCTCGCCTTCGCCCGGAATCAGTGAAATAAGTGAAGCTGTTCTCTCGGTCATGACCAAACTCCATGCAGACTTTGAAGTACGCTTCGCTGAAGCGCAAAAAAAAGCACAGGCGGAATCTTTTGATACCCTTCATCGGGCAGTGACGGAGGAAATTAGGTTGGCGGTCGACCCGTTGAGAGAGAAGATGGAGTCGCTACACGCTGCCTCCATGGCTAATGCTAACGAACTAGCTTCGCTAACGACAGAGTGATTGATTGATTGATTGATTGATTGAAAAGTTTATTAACAGATTGCAGAATGGGTACAGTACAGTACAGCTCAATACATACAATTGTTAAGAGGATGCAGACCTGAGAAAGACTTTCGTCTTGTTTCCATCAGGGTCCCCCATTTTCAATTCATCATATGACACACATGACATACAGATAGACAGTACTGCTACATCTATACATTTATGACATACCAGATTTTCAAATACAGTACTGTTTGTGATACTAAAAAAATCCAGAAGAAGAGTGTATATACATTTGACATAGAAACTGTGCATTGGGAGGCCTCACAACAGGGCGAGAGGATGGCGTGTCTGGAGAGCTCCCTGCTGGCTAGGCAGGCTGACGTTGCCAAACTCCAGACGGTAATTGTTGAAATGCAGTCCCGGGAGAGGCGTTACAACATCAGGATCGTTGGTGTCCCGGAGGGCAGTGAGGGAGGTCGTCCCTTGGAGACCATGCCGGAGTTGTTGCAAAAGATACTGGGGGAGGATGTCCTCCCCAGCCTACCCATGTGCGAGTCGGCTTACAGAGCGGGCAAGACCAGTCCTGGAGGGAACAAGGAGCCGGGGCCCATCATTGTTAAGCTAAACAGGCTACAACAGAGGGAGCTCATCATGCGGTCGGCCCGTGCCAGGAGAGGTGAACTCAGTCTCGGCAATCACAAAGTGGCCATTTTCGAAGACTTTACGCCGGAGGTTCAAGCACAGAGAGGCGGATACAAAGTGGTCATGGCCAGGCTATGGAAATTGGGCCTGAGGCCTACGCTATTCTTCCCCGCAAGATTATCTGTGCTGTGTAAGGGCGATGATCGTTGATCTTTTTGGTCAATGGCTAAAGCGGAGGAATATCTCGGGGGGATAGCCGAGACCGTAGCTTGATAACTGTGTCGGGTGAGTGACGTGGCGATGTGCGCCTAAATACATTGATATGGCGGACTAATCACAAATGTATAATGTCATGCCCAAACAGGCTAACTGGTCCTTGCCCATCCAAACTAGCGGGGCATCTCAATGACTTCTGTTACTTGCTAATGCTGACCTCGTGGTCGTACATGTGTGTCGCCTCTATGAATGCTAGCGAGCTAGCTGGACAATGTACATAACAGATACTAGCGTACTAGCTGGATTCATCACTAGCGGACGCGCTAGCCTCGGGCTAACTAGCATGCTATGTCTATCGCCCGTACCGGGACATTCGAGACCCGTTAATGTTTACATATTTTGGTTGTTGTTGCTGTTTAAGTGACATCGTTTTGCACAATTTAACTGTGATCGGGTCCTGCCTTAACGAACTTCTTGTATGCTTTAATTTTTTATATCCATTTGTATTTGAGTGTCCGTAGTGGGACGCTAAAAGCTGATCATACAGGAGCAACGCACTGTGGTAACCGGAGGCTTACATATAATTTTTTTATTGTTGCTGTTTAAATGACATCTGTTTGCACAATTTAACTGTGATCGGGTCCCTTTTTATCTATTTGAGCTGAAGCATTGCAACGTTGATACGCAGATTCAGAAGTAGTTGGTTACAGGGATGGCGTTGAGTTATTATATAATAATAGCTAATTTTTCCCTTATAGTTGGCTCATATTAGGGCCAATGCTCACGTTTGTTTTCACTAGTAATACCTTCGGTTGATCTGTTTTGTTGTGTTTCTAGGGTTTATTTTTTTTTGTTTAGACTGGGTTTGGCCGGATTTGAGCCTTAGGCTCCGGTCATTGAATGTCGGTTATATATATATATAATATATAATAACAGGTTGTGTCAGGTATAGCTTATTACTACCTCCGAGTTAATGAAGGTGTTTACTCCTATTCTTATATAGGATTTTGACATTCCAGCCTATGTGCCTGACCAGAGGGACGGTGAAATGCTTGCACCTTGACCAATAACTTTATTTTTATTTTTGTTTCTTGGACTAGTGGGGGGTTTAATCAGGGTTTTATCTAGAGAGGGGGTCGGAGTGAAGAGCGTCTTATTGGATCCATGATTCCAGTGGGAAACGATAGGAAGATGACCATCCTTAGTGGATGGAGCATAGGGAGGGGATTGGAGAGTGGGTATAGGAAGGTTAATATTAGGATGGGTGGGTTAGTGTATAGAGTAGAAGTAGGGGGGGTTGTAACTGGGGTGGTATTTTTCTGTGTTTTCTGTACTGTTGTCCTATGTGTGTGTAATTGTTCCTCCTCTGAACTCTTGGGATTGACCGTCTGGGCCCGCCTGGATCAGCGCCTCTGTCCTCAGCCTGGCTGCACTGGTATGTTCTCTACGCAATTAGACAAATTCGACCATGGCTAAATTGAATATTTTAATTTGGAACTCAGGAGGTCTTAACACCCCACACAAGCGTACCAGTGTCCTTTGGTTATTGAAGAGAAGAAGTATCGACATTGTGATACTACTTAGTGAGACGCACTTATTGGTGAGTGATGTATCAAGGCTAGCAAATCGACAATATCATGTTATCTCCTCATCCTCAGCCGACAATAAGACAAAAGGAGTCGTTATAGTTACAAGACGTAACCTTGATATCAAAGTCCTGGATATGTGGTCGGACACTGAGGGAAGGATTACTATAGCAGAAGTTGAGTTCTCATAGGAAGATAGCAATAATCGCATTGTATGCCCCTAACACATTTGATTCAGCGTTCTATAAAACAATCACAAGGAATATGTTCGAACTTACTGGATACGCTCTCATTGTGGGTGGCGATTTTAATGCGTGCTGGGATGCGGAGATGGATAGGTCCGGGTCCACTGAAACACGTGACCAAAAACAGTCCTCTAAGGCCCTCAGGATGTGGGCCCAGGACACGGGGCTCGCAGACCTCTGGCGCATATCCAATCCCACCCTCAAGGATTACTCTCACCTGTCAGCCAGACACAAAACCTTCTCTCGAATAGACTATGCATTCGCGTCCCCTAATATTTGATAGTTTCGACGTCTCATTGGTTCCCCTAGCTCTCTCGGACCACAAGGGGATTTCCCTTATAGCAACCTTTGGCAAGCTCTCCACGAGAGCTCCCAGATGGCGTTTTAACTCAACCTTATTAAAAAGCGATGATTTCTGTACTGAGTTCAGGAGTAAACTAGTTGAATTCTTGCAGATCAACGTCGGCACAGTCGAAGACCCTAGGATCCTGTGGAACGCATTGAAGGGATTTATCAGGGGTCATGTCACACTTTTCGCCTCCAATTTGCGTAAATCCCGGTCAAAAAAACTAGAAGGACTGGAAACATTATACGCAGACCTATACGCATCTTTGCAAGCTAACTATAATGAACGACTAAACACACAATGCAAGATAGTCAAGAAAGAAATAAACTCCATACTTAAACAACAGTCTGAGTTCTTGATACATAGGACAAGGCAAAATTACTACTTTCACGGTTCCAGGCCTAGCCATCTACTGGCAATGAAAATACGCTTGAATGATAATTTCTCGGATATTCCTTCGATCAAGACGCGACAGGGAACAGTCACTACTGATTCGAAAAAGATCAACAACACTTTTAAAGAGTTTTACTCACAGTTATATAGCTCAGAGGTTAATTTCGATAATTCTAAATTTGAATCGTTCATTAGCGGGCTTGAGATACCCCACATTTCTGAGGAAGAGGCTAAGGAACTGGGGAAACCAATCACTCTTATGGAACTTAGGGAGACGATTGCTGAAATGCAAAGGGGTAAGGCACCAGGTTGGGATGGGATTCCACCCGAGGTATATTTAGCTTTCTGGGACCAATTGGGTCCATTGATGCTCGATATGATCAATTGCGCTATCGAACAAGGGGAGTTCTCAAGAGATGTCAACATGGCATTGATTTCTTTACTTCTCAAGAAGGATAGAGATCCCAATGACTGTGGTAGCTATAGGCCCTTGAGTCTTCTCGGGGCCGATCTAAAAGTGTTTGCCAAGGTACTGGCCCGCCGCCTGCAGAAGTTTATGACGGTACTGGTACACTGCGATCAAACTGGTTTCATCCCGGGGCACCTGGCTGCAGATAATCTTAGGAGGCTGTTACATGTAATCGATAACAGTAAAGACAATACAGCTCCGGCCACAGTTCTGTCCTTGGATACCATGAAGGCATTTGACAGACGAGAATGGTCATACCTGTGGAAGGTACTTGAGGTTATGGGACTTGGAAAGAGTTTTATTCATATGATTAAAGTCCTGTATGACTCGCCGTCGGCGATGATACTGACAGGCAAAAACTGTTCCACACTTTTTCCAGTCTCCAGATCTTCTAGACAGGGTTGTCCTCTGAGCCTAGGACTATTCGCGCTTTCCCTCGAACCACTGGCCCAATTTATTAGGCAATCAGAGGACATCGTCCCCATAATGATCAATAATACACCACACAAAATTGCTCTCTATGCAGATGACCTACTGATTTTTATGAATGACCCCTCCCAGTCGGCCACAAAATTACTGGAAACAATCGACGACTTTGGTAAATTGTCAGGCTTTAAGATTAACTGGAACAAATCAGCCTGCCTACCTCTTAATGAGCTGGCCAAGGCGGTGCGACTACCAGCTGATATGCCCATAGTGGAACATTTTAAATACTTAGGCATAGAGATATTCCCCACACTAAGTCGAACTACTAAATACAACTTCACGGGTACTTATGATAAAATACACCAGGATCTAGATAGATGGTCGTCCCTTCCTAACTCCTTACAAGCCCGGGCTTCCATAATCAAAATGAACGTCCTGCCTAGGATACATTTTGTTAGCTCAATGCTCCCCCTGCCCCCTCCAATAGACCACTGGCGCAAGGTACAATCGATGATATCTAAGTTTATCTGGAATAACAAACGCCCGAGAATCAAAAGAGCTGCCACTCAACGTAGGAAACAAGATGGGGGCCTCGCAATCCCTGATTTTAAGCTTTATTTCTGGTCCTTTTCACTGAGACCTCTGATGTGCTGGCTAGACCCTGTAGATCAGACCTGGGCATTGTACGGCCCGCGGGATGATTCTGACCGGCCCGCGAAAGATTACATGATAATAAAAAATAAATAAAAAATAAAATAAAAAAAAATCTTTTTTTTTAATATTTTTTTTTTTTACTTTTTTTTTTTACTTTTTTTTTTTTTCATGTCAACGTTCACACGCACAATATACGCTTAGGAGACATGCTCAGAAGATGTTGGTTCTCTTTGGATCCACCTACATATGTGAACAGACATTCTCAGTCATGACATTTACCAAGTCCAGGTACAGATCCTCTCTCACTGATGAACATCTGGCAGCTGTGCTTTGCATCTCCACCTCAGACATGCAACCTGACTTTGATGGACTTGTTAAAGCTCAACAGAGACTGGATTTCTCACACTGAATGAAACAAAAAAGAACTGAAGAACACTAAAATGTGGAAATATAACAAGTGAAATGGGACACTTGATATTTTTTTTTCTTAAATGTTTAATATAGGCATGTAAAGTAAAAAAGGCTACAAAACGGGGACACTTTTCTTTACACAGTTCAGTGACATCATGTCTTGTTTATTTTTGCTATAAGATGATGTGATGTCTTTAGAAAGCTAAGAAAATCCTTGTTTCAATAGAAACAATAGAAACTCGTTATTCATGTTTCACATTTAGTTTATCATTTTGGAAATAAATTCTATTTGAATAAATGATATTTTTGAAAGCTAACCTCACCTTTTAATTGCCAAATAATAACATACACTCTTACCAGGGGTCAAAACAATGCCATTTACTGCTTTTTATATAGAAATAAAATGTATATTATGCATAATTGAGTTTGGAATTTTGGCCCGGCCCCCCAACATATTTTCAGTTGCTCATTCGGCCCCCCGGGAAAAATAATTGCCCACCCCTGCTGTAGATGCTGTATCTTGGCGCTCCTTAGAAGCGGCGGCGGTCTCACCGCTAAGATTACAGGATGTAGTATACTGCACTATCCCTATTTCAAAATGCCGACTAAGATATTGACCGATCATAACTCACGTGATCCAAACATGGCGTAATGTACAGAAGTCGTGTGCGGTTAAATGCCCATGGCACCTGGACTCTCCAATTTTTAATAACCAGCAACTACTTGTTGGGCACAAACCGGTTAGTATTCCTCAATGGCAAAGGAGGGGAGTTCATACTCTGGGGGATATTTATGATAAGAACGGCCTTTGAGCGTTTCAGGACTTAAAAGAATTGTATGATCTTCCCGGCGAGTCCTTCTTTCTTTACCTTCAACTAAGGTCAGCGCTGAGGGCGCATGGCATGCCGTGGGCTCAAGCTTTGCACCCACACCCCTTCCTCAGGCTCATAGTGGACAGGACAACCTCCAGAGGGTTTGTCTCAGACTTTTATACGCTCTTAATTCAATCCACGTATAAAAATGTATCATTGGATACAATCTGGCGTGGGGATATCCCGGAGTTGGACCCCGAGTTTGACTGGGATGAGGTTTGGACAAATGTGGCATTGTCCTCCCGTAACCCCAATCACCAGCAAATTAATTTTAATTATATTCATAGGACCTATCTTACACCTAGGAAGCTATTTGCTATGGGACTGGTAACAGACTCTCGGTGCACTCTGTGCTCTCAAAGGGCCACTGGCACTTATAGGCATATGTATTGGGATTGCCCACCAGTAGCCCGCTTCTGGAGGTCAATAACGGACAAACTTTCAAATCTATGTGGCTTAACAATCCCATTCACAGCTGTTACGCTACTCCTGAACGATATAACAACACTACCCGCGTCCGTACAACAAAAAAGGGTTATCCTAGCAGGCGTCACAGCAGCGAAGAAGCTGATATCATTGAGATGGAAGGAGCCTGAGAAGCTCACAGTGATTAACTGGTCCCTAACACTGATGGATGTGATTTATCTTGAGATATCCACGGCACGGGTGATTGGGGTGGGGCAGGCTGGGATTGAACTGTGGGTCGCGGCAGCTGAAAAGGTCAGAACCGCCGTGTGCGGTTGAGCGGGGTTGGGGTGCTTGTCCGGGGGAGTCCGGCGGTCTCGTGGGAGGGGGAGGAGGAAATGTCTTGTCTGTTTTGTCTTTTGTGTTGTCCTCTTGACTTTAACTGGGGGGATTTTATTGGGGGGGAGCTATTTTGCCATTTCTTCACTATTTGGGCACTTTTGCACGGTTCCTGTGAGTCTATGGAACACCTCTGTAGGTTTTTGTTTTTCAAGAAGGTTCATTGTTTTGTATTTCTATTTGGGTACTCAAAAGCAGCGTTTTTCTACCTCAGGACCTTAGGCCGTTTTGAGGCTGGGCTCCAACCACTGTGTGGCCCGGTGGCAACTGCCACATTGTTATGCAGCTGGAAAATCTCTGACATCACTGATATGCACATTTTGAGATGACTCAGTTCGGTGAGGGTGAATGTTGTGAGGTGAATTGGAAGAATACGCCTTTATGAGAATTAGAGACATACGTTTTATTAATATAGGGCCACACGGCCGGTTAACGGTGCTGAATACTGGGAAAGGCCATTTATGAGATAGTACCCCTTTAAATTTAAGATGTTGTACTCTGTTTTTTTTATTTTTTATAATTTGTTATTTCTGGGTTTGGTTAAACCATGAGGACTGATTGAATTGATTGATTGATTGAAAAGTTTATTAACAGATTGCAGAATGGGTACAGTACAGTACAGCTCAATACATACAATTGTTAAGAGGATGCAGACCTGAGAAAGACTTTCGTCTTGTTTCCATCAGGGTCCCCCATTTTCAATTCATCATATGACACACATGACATACAGATAGACAGTACTGCTACATCTATACATTTATGACATACCAGATTTTCAAATACAGTACCGTTTGTGATACTAAAAAAATCCAGAAGAAGAGTATATACATTTGACATAGAAACTGTGCATTGGGGGAGGTTGGGTAGGTGGGGTGGGGCTGTACATTGGAGGTGGGGGGGGGGGGGGGGGGGGGGGGGGTTGGGTAGGGGGGGGGGACACTGTACATTGGAATACTGACATACATTTGACATGGAAACTGTACATTGGAGGAGGTTGGGTAGGTGGGGTGGGGTTGGGTGGGGTTGTACATTGGAATACTGACAAAGCCATGCTTGGTCTTTATTGTACAACTGGGTTAGGACATTTGTAGGGGCCAGTTTTGAATTGCAGTCTCCCGTAGGTGTTCTTTGAGAGTGTTTTTGAAGGTGGGTAGTGATTTACATTCCTTTACAGCTTTGGGTAGGGCTTTCCACATTGTTGTGGCATAATTGCGAAACGTGTTTAGTCCCTTGTTTGAGCCGAATCTGGGTTTTACATGATTTGTGGAGCTCCCTCTGGTGTTGTGATCGTGGTATTCACTGACCTTTGGGAAGTATTTTGACATGTACATGGGTACCTTGGTCGTGTAGTGTATCTTGTAGACCAGGCCCATTGCAAGTTGCTGTACTCTGTTGTCTACTCTAAGCCATCCTAGGTTGGCAAAGTGTGCAGGGGTGAGGTGGGTTCTAGGAGTCAGGTCAAGCAGTAGTCTGACTAGTTTGTTTTGAGATGTTTGTAATTTGGTTTTTAGTGCCTTTGAGGTGCTTTGGTACCATGAGGTGCAAGCATAGTCGTAGTACCCTTGAATGAGTGCTCCTGCCAGAGTCTTCAGGGTATTCTTGTTTACCAGGGAGGAGATCCGGTACAAGAATCGAGTTCGCTGATTGACTTTTTTTATTACATTGGATGCCATTTTGTCACAGGAAAGATTAGCCTCTAGGATGGAACCCAGGTAGGTAATTTCATCTTTCCTTGTGACAATATTGTCACCCACTGTAACTGAGAAGCCGTCTGTTTTGCTGAGTTTGTTATTTGAACCGAAGAGAATGGACTCTGTTTTGCCCATGTGTAATGATAGTTTGTTGTCGGCGAGCCATATGCAGATTTTGCCTAGTTCCGAGCTGAGGGTTTTTTCAACCTGTAACTTGTTCTTGTCAGAGACCAGCAGGGCTGAGTCGTCCGCAAACAGGAACAAGTTGCAGTCACAAGCTGTCGACATGTCATTTGCATAAATTAGGAACAGTAGTGGTCCTAGTATGCTTCCTTGTGGACCACCACAGTTCACTGTGAGGGGGGGGGATAGGGTACCGTTTACCTCCACCATCTGTTCTCTCCCCTCCAGGTAGGATTGTATCCAGCTCACTGATAAACTATCAAAACCAATTGCTTTTAGCTTGTCAATCAGAATGGTGTGATTGACAGTGTCGAAGGCCTTTTGTAGGTCTAGCATGACCATGCCGCAGTATTTGCCCGCGTCCACCTCTTGCTTGATGTGGTCGTTCAAATAGAGAAGGCATGTGTCAGTGGAGTGGGATGTTCTGAAGCCAGATTGGTGAAGGTTTCTCTTCACCATTGTCATCATCATGTTCACTCTTAACACTTTCTGTGCCAGCAGGGGGAGTCAAAGATAGCGATTGAGTGCCGGCACTGTAGTCAATAGGAGAGCGATCACATTTGCGAACGCATAAACTATATCTTAAATTATGGCTATGTGTCTAATACGCCCGTCGCTTATCAATGACTTGTTTGCAGTCAACATTGTCGAAACGGATTGTTTTTTCATCAGTTCATTTCCGTTTTATACAATTATACTCGTTTTTTTTAACATCAGAAAAAAAATAGATTTTGCAGGAATCGCGCTTTACTGGAATACACAAAACACGGTCATTTTTCGGCCTATTTATGAATCGTTTTCAAATAAACGCTAGATTATCGATAGTATATGTGTACTTATGCACGCTATAGAATCGGGCTGAAAAATCGGTTCTCTTATTTCCTGATCAGCACACACACACTCACAGCCACCCACATATGGGACACGCTGATACAGGGCTGTACGCTAAGCTTTTTCACTAGGGGCACACTTGCCCCTAAATGAGAAATTTTGGGGCAAAGAATATTTTTTAGGGGCAAATTTTACCATTATAGTAGGGCTTGGCGATATGGCCTCTAAATGATATCGCGATATTTTGACATTTCCTCTAAAGCACTTAAAAATGCTTAATTTAACCCTTTGATGCATACAGTCACGCCAATATGATGATTATAATAAGTCCCTGCAAAATATGTTTGCATTATTAAACCATGAAGATGCTTTAAAAAATAATTTAATGAAAGTGTACTAAGAGTAGTCTACTGACACACTAATAAAAAAATGTACATACATCTAAGACCATTTATATAAAAACTCTTGGGTGCCTTTTTTAAACAGTACTGTGTTTTCTATCCACTTTAGCCAAACACACACACACATATATGTATATATATATATACACGCTACTGTGAGAAAATAATAATCACACACAAAGGGATAATGGCTTATAGCAGACTTAATGATTTTAGAATATTTCAGATAATGAAATTAAATGTTTATATCATCAACTATCCAGTTAGTATTTATACTGTAACGTTTGGCTACTTTAAATCATTGAATGTAGAGAGAGAGCGAGAGAGAGGGGGCGAGAACGAACGAGAGAGCCAGCCCCCCCCCCCCCCTCGGGTTTTGTTCTAGGTTCACGTTTTGATCGTCTAAGCTGCCATAGGTGATGACGTCACACTCGAATGTAAACAGGAAGAGTTTAACACACGGAGATGGAAACGGGATGATATACAGAATCGAATAACCAATAAATATGAAGTTATGTTTAAACTTCTGTTGTCAAGCATTGTCAATATAACCCACCCCCTTTCCTCACGAATGGAACTAGTGTTGTGGAGTCCGCTTTGAGCATTTCCCAGGGTTAGCAGCTAACGCTAGCTAGTTAGCATAGTCCTAATAGATAACTTGGTTAGCAGCTAACATTAGCCCATTGCTCGTGTCAATTAAATTGCAAGTTATTAAAGGTCCGCGCTGGTCTGTCTAATTAAATTACAACCGCAACATTATGTCGCACTGTACAGCCCTGGTTGTAGTCTAATGTTTTACTATTTTATTTTATCCAATTTGTATGGATTAATTTAGGAGTGAAATGCGAATGAAGGGTTGAAATCACTACTCGCAACCTTGCTCCCAAATATTATTTTACACTTGCACGGGCCAAATTAAGGGGCAATTTGCGATCATCTCGTCGCAGTGTACAGCCCTGTGATATATAGGTGAAAAAAGCTCTGATTATCCCAATACTGGTAAAATTGATTCCTTACCTCAGATCAGATGTTCTCCAAAAAGATTATTCCAATTCCTGATCACCATTCCAAATATCGATCGCGTTTATTGATCCAACGCTAGGTGGTCGAAAGACATATTCCACGCTGTTCTGAGGGTGGGCAATGACTGGGATCGTCTCCGGTTACATGCCTGTAGTGGCCTCTTCCTGGGTCCGCTTCTACTGGCAACCGGGGAGGTGATCCGTACGCACTCCATCCAAAGAATAGTCTCCACACCTTGAGTTCCGTTATCAGATACCACAGATATCCGATTTATTTAGAAAAGATATAGTTACATGGGAGAGGTGATCAAAGCGATCCTAGTTGTTCCTATAAGCATGGTTCTAATTATTCAAAGCGTTTCTAAGACTATTCAAAGTGTTTCCAAAGCGGTTAGAAAACTGTATGCGTTCCCCGGCCACACCAACCAGCTGATTCCCATTACCTATTTATGTCATCAGCTGCGCCGTGGCGGATTCACCTGTCACGTGAACCACCACAATACAACTGAGAACATTCAATTGGCTATACAGATAAATCATAACATTCCCATAAATCATATCCTTCTATTGGAAATAATAATAATAATAATAATAATACTAATAATAATAATAATCCATAACAAAAACACTCATATGGCCCTTACAATGCCTGATAAGTCAAATGTGGAATCCGGAGTCTTTTTTTTACAATCCATTTCATTCAGTCCATTCCCAATGGGTGCAATACCATCCGGAGAGACGATAGGGGTCGGTATTTTCCCTGTTCGAGCTCAAAGCCAGTCCCAGTGGTAACGTGAGCCTAGATTGATGAAATATGAATGGAAATCGCTAATAAAAATAATTACGATTAAAAACAAGATTTCTCGTCGGCTGGCACTCAACGGTTGGCATGAACTAACGAGAAATCTCGTCGCTGGCACTCAAAGTGTTAACAGGGACGGGGTTGAATGTGAAGTAGATGAGGGAGGGACGTGAGTTTGTTTCTGCTCTGGTGTGAATCCTCATGTGTGTATTTATAGATGCCTTCCGATGAAATCTTTTCCCACAAACTTCACAACAAAAATGTTTTTCCCCCGGAGTATGAGTTCTGATATGTACTTTTAAGTCTTTTATCACACATTGTGCAACTATAGTTCTTTTCCCAAGTATATGGCATCTTATATGTACTTTTAGTTTTGCTTTACTATTAAATCTTTTAGGACACAGTGTGCAACTATAGGGCTTTTCCCCAGTGTGGCTTCTCATATGTACTTCCAAGTGTGTAACGGCAGTAAATGTCTTGCCACAAACAGTACATGCCCTGTGAGTTTGAAGGTGAAGTTTCAAGCTCTCTGTGGGTTCTAAATGTTTTCCACACAAACCACAGTCACTAGAATGGGCTTTAAGATGGGGCATTAAAGCTCTCCTTTTAGGAAAACATTTCCCACACACTTTACAGCTCCAGGTCTCACATGGTATTTGGTTTGATAATTTCACCTCATGGGATGAAACCACAGAGCTCTTGAAATGGTTGCTGTTAGACCAACTCTGTCCTTTGTTTCTCTGTGTCTTCTTTGATGTCAGTGAGTTTAAACCAGGATGAGGTTCACTCGTCTCCAGCCAATCATCACTGTCATCAGTATCAGTTCCAGAACAGTCTGAAGAGAGGAGCTGGCCATCTGTAGTTGGTTCTAAATCACAAGCTAGATCTAAGTTACTGACTGGTTCTGATAATCCACAGTTCTCTCCATCAGGTTCTGTTTTCATCTGTTCTGTTGAGGTGCTGGCTAGAGGCTCTGTCTCTCTGTTTTCCTCAGTCTGGGTTTGGTTAAACCATGAGGACTGAGGTTTCTCTTCATCATCTTCTCTCTTCACAGAGACAGGGTTGAAAGTGAACTTGATATCAGCCTCATCCAGACCTTGAAGCTGCTCTCCCTCCTGACTGGTCCAGAGTTCCTCCTGTTCCTCTTTAATCTGTAGGGACTCTGGGTCCTGGGTTTGGTTAAACCATGAGGACTGAGGTTTCTCTTCATCATCTTCACTCTTCACAGGGACAGGGTTGTAAGTGAACTTGATGATATCAGCCTCCTCCAGACCTTGAAGCTGCTCTCCCTCCTGACTGGTCCAGAGTTCCTCCTGTTCCTCTTTAATCTGTAGGGACTCTGTCTGCTCCTGACCCAGACTGGGGCTCCTCTCCTGCTGTTCAGGGGGAACCTCCTCTTCACAGACAGAGAGCTGTGGGGGGTCTGGAGGGAGGCAGAATAAAACATGAATAGTTGTAATTGCTGTCACCATTGGAAAGCCACCCATTTTAAGAATTCACACATGTTCTTCCTGTGCCCCAGGACAGTTCAGTCAGTATGTTCTTCCTGTGCCCCAGGACAGTTCAGTCAGTATGTTCAGACTGGTTCTGGTTCAAACCCATTAAATATATAATTTTTTTGTATCCACTTTTTCTCCTTATTTTCTATTTTTTCTCCCATCCCATATTTCGTATTATCCAATTCTTCCCTCCCCTGTCTTGAACGTTGCTAGACTATGCCTCCCACTGGTCGGCTGTAGTGAGGATAGAAGCCTTGCGTCACGTGTCCCCTCCGGTACACGAGGAGGCAGCCTGTCGCATCACCACAGCAGCTCGAACTCTGTGGCGAAAAGTAATGCGTGGGAGGCTCACGCTGCCCCCGCTACTTCCTGTTTCCGCCGCACCGGCGTCACCCAACCGACCTGTAGGAGTCGCTGTCCACAACGTCCAATTCCCACCCACCGGTTTTCCCACCTCTAACACTGCCAGTTGTGTTAGTATGACGACCGGCCAAGTCGGTAGCAACGCCGAGAGCTGGGCTCGATACCAGCGTCTCCTGCGCTAGTGGCGAGCGCATTGCCCACTGCGCCACTCAGCCGCCTCAAACCCATTAATTAAGATTAAAATGTCAACCTAACAAACGAAGGTCCGAACGTTCGGGCTCAGCCCTACCTCTATGTAAAGTAGAGATGCTCAATATTGGCTTTTTTACCGATACAGATATTGTCCAACTCTTAATTTCCAATACCGATATCAACCGATATATGCAGGGTTTCCCCCCCAAAAGATTTGAATAATTTCAGGTAATTAACATTACATATCTCTTGTTGTGGAATTAACACAACATTATGCATACTTTTGACAATAAATAAAATCAGAATTTGTTCTTACTTGCTTGCCTGGGTAAATAAAGGTTATAGAAATGTAAAAAAAAAATAATGAATATGTAAAACCGATACCGATATTTTCCGATATCACATTTTAATGCCGATATCGGCCGATAATATCGGTAGGCCGATAATATCGGACATCCCTAATGTAAAGTCATCTACTAGTAAACTAGCAGTCTTACCTCTATGTAAAGTCATCTACTAGTAAACTAGCAGTCTTACCTCTATGTAAAGTCATCTACTAGTAAACTAGCAGTCTTACCTCTATGTAAAGTCATCTACTAGTAAACTAGCAGTTTTACCTCTATGTAAATAGAATAGAATGAATAGAATTTTAGAATACAACTAGAAACACTGTCCTGGCCTGCTTCTAAGTTCAGTGGCCTGACAAAAAAAAATTATAATAAAAAAAATTAAAAAAAAAAAAAAAAAAAAAAAAATTAAATCATCTCGCGGCCCACCCGTGGCTGCTCGCGGCCCACCTTTGGGTCGCGACCCCGACTTTGGGAACCACTGATCTACGGTACTAGTAAACTCAGTCTTACCTCTATGTAAAGTCATCTACTAGTAAACTAGCAGTCTTACCTCTATGTAAAGTAATCTACTAGTAAACTAGCAGTCTTACCTCTATGTAAAGTCATCTACTAGTAAACTAGCAGTCTTACCTCTATGTAAAGTCATCTACTAGTAAACTAACAGTCTTACCTCTATGTAAAGTCATCTACTAGTAAACTAGCAGTCTTACCTCTATGTAAAGTCATCTACTAGTAAACTAGCAGTCTTACGGTTACCGCATTACCGCGGTATCGCTGTTACATCACGGCCACCGCAGCGTTAAAGGTCAACCTCCACGTTGTATTTTTGTTCAATAAACAATGTGGACTAGGCCAACAGTGACTTTCATGAAGAATTGGAAAAAAAAGTATTGAAATTGACCCAGTTTTAGCGTTTTTATCAAAACATTTTGTCTGCCCAACACAATCAACATGCACATGCATATTTTAATCAATGGTTTATAACGTGCACGTGTAATGTCGTCACAACAGGTATTGGTCACCAGGGGGCTCTGTGACCCTACTCCTGTGCTCTGGGAGACACAGGCAGTAGCAAGGAGGCAGAGCATTATTTTCGGCGTTGGGTGCATGATGCGCATGCGCTGTGATCACACAAGGCAGCCAACGCCGGAAATAATGCCGTTTTGAGCAGTTTATAAAAAATATTTAAAATGTTTATTAGCAACGCAGAGCTTTCAAACCATCCCGTATCTCTGTCCGAAACCCTCGTGCAACTTTGAGTACATTTGAAATGTCTCTGTGATACTTGTATAACGAACGGTTCGGCCAGATCCAGTCCTTCATGGTAAATCTAGGTTGGTTTCCTATTAAGGAGCAAGTGACTGTGGATTCACTCGGTGCATCAGTCACGAAAGGGGCTATGATGAGCTTGGCAAGCCAGAGTAAAACACAGTTTTCATTCAATCAATCAATAACAACATTAACCAGACTCTCGTTGTGTCTATTATGCTAACGCTAACGTTACCTCATTGTGTCTATTCTACAAGCTTTAACGTTACCTAGCCTCTCGTGTCTATCTGCTAACGTTAGCATTAGGCTAACTAACGTTACGTCCCTAACCCCAACACGCGTAACTAATCAGCGATCTTTTTTTCAGACTAAACTCTCCGCTCGGTGGCAAATTGTGTTGATGTCGGTTTTGTTTCATCAATAAATGAGGCAGAATACACAGTGACTGTATCCTTTTTTATTGCACTTGTTTCTTGCTGCAAACATACAAAAGACATCCTACGCGAGACATTAAAGATGGCGGCGTTCTGTTTTCGTTCAGACTCCCCAAACAGTGACGCGTCTCTTCTGACCAATCAGTGGTCTGCAGTTTTTCACGTGTCATTTCTGGAGCTCTCATGCTGATCATCAGCAGCCCTGCCTCCCCACACGGAGACAAACTGAGTACTTTATTTTAGTGGAAAAGCAACATTAGATTCGGCTCATTAATATGCAAGCCACACCTGTTGTGACGTCGGCGTTTGATAAGCTTTTTTGATTCGCGCGTGCATGTTATTCGTGCGTGGACCTTTTTAACTCTTTCAGAGTGGCATTTCCGGTGTCAAATGGAAAAAAATAAATAATGAAATTATATACCAATGATGTAAACTACCCATAATTGATCAGTAGGGTTTAACCTAGAGGTTGGGCTGAATACCGCATCACCGCTGTTTTTTTTTATAATAATAATAAGAAGAAGAAAGGAGGGCTCGAGACTAACTATGTCCCGTCGTCCCCTGGACGATCAAATATTGATTTGGGACGGACAGAAATCTTTGCTGGGATGCAAACGGGGACGGAGGATTTTTTTTCTATCACAGCCACACTCTGCTGACCGTCTTGCCCCTCCTCCTCCTCCCCCTCCCAGACCCGTGGCATATCGTCAACAAACCCTTGAGTGCATGAGCACCGTCCTCAGAGCTCCTCTTTCAACATTTAACAAGCATTAAACAAAATGGCCCAGTCATCTATTCACTTTTGTTTAATACATGAGGCTTTGTCTAATGTTATCTAGCTACTGATAGCTCCTGATGTCAACGTCTGATATAATCAGTTTGGTATTCATTTCGCAAGTGCTGGCTAGCGTTGGCTAACTAGCTATCGCTCGTGAGCTACCGAGCTAACGTTACTGTTTAAACAAAACTACACAGTCAACTATTTTTTGTTTAATACATGATGAGGCGTTGTCTAACTGGCTAGCTACTGATAGCTCCTGATATCAACAAATGCGCATTTCAGTTTAAGAATGATAGGGATGCGGCAGCATGAGACCTAGGTAGCTCACGTTAGCTCACTGTTTTAACGACCCAGTAAACTAAATAGTTCACTTTATTTAATACATGATGCATTGTCTAACGTCATCTAGCCGGCTAGCAGTAGCTACAGATAGCTCTTGATATCAATGTCTTATAACATAATTGACATTATTCGTTTTTGCAGCTGAACATTGGCTAATTAGCTATCATGCTTCTGTAACAAGTGTCAATTGAACATTGTTTATTATTTTATTAAGGTTTGAAATGTTACCAAATCCTGTTTACAATTGTTTACAAGTGGTTATTATTATTTATTATTTCTTTATACCAAAGGCACTTTTATCTGAACGTAACTTGGAAAGTTCACGTTCAAGAGTTTAGCACTTCCGGGTCAAATATTCGCGCGCGTTAGAAGCAACCTTCCGGTTTGAGTTCAGTTTGCAACGAGAGCTCAACGTGAGAGGTATGTGTATTACTGTGGCGCGTCGCAATATTGTGTTCACACTGTTGTATATATATTTTGTATAAGAATTGAATGTTGATAGATAATAATTACTTGATAGTGTTGTGACGAACGGTGTGGTTATATATGCACAATTGAAGGTCTTAGTCGGTGTATTTCACAGAGGCAATATAGTCAACTATTGTTATTTGTCAACAGACGTGACTGAGAGCACATGTGTGACGCCGTTTCCTTTTGTGGTATTCACCATTCGTTCTATGCAGGTATGTGCCTTAATGTGTGTTTATTGTGCAAATATAATTGTTTATGGAGTTTGCAACGAGAGCTCAACGTGAGAGACGTGACTGAGAGCACATGTGTGACGCTGTTTCCTTTTGTGGTATTCACCATTCGTTCCATCCAGGTGGCCTCCATTGCAGCCCACCAATAAATGATTGAACAGTGTCCACGTGTGCCGACTCGTCCCTAAGCATCACACACAGAACACAACGCAGCAAGGATTCACGGGCAGCACGTCCGTTACACTTCATAACAGGAAGATGGCAATGCTGAATGTGATTTGACACAGACAGTGGAGGCGGGAGCTGTTTGCAGATAGCAAGCATTTTTACTTGTTGCGTGGTGGCGATGTCTCGCAGATAATACAACTACAAGTATAATTATATAACACGTATATGCTATAAAGAATAGACTACAAATTTTTTGGTTACCGCGGCGGTAGGAAATATTTCGCAAATTTGTGCGGTAAGGAAAACATCAATACCGCGGCAGCCCTAAGTCTTACCTCTATGTAAAGTCATCAACTAGTAAACTAGCAGTCTTACCTCTATGTAAAGTCATCTACGGTACTAGTAAACTCAGTCTTACCTCTATGTAAAGTCATCTACTAGTAAACTAGCAGTCTTACCTGTATGTAAAAGTCATCTACTAGTAAACTAGCAGTCTTACCTCTATGTAAAGTCGTCTACTAGTAAACTAGCAGTCTTACCTCTATGTAAAGTCATCTACTAGTAAACTAGCAGTCTTACCTCTATGTAAAGCCATCTACTAGTAAACTAGCAGTCTTACCTCTATGTAAAGTCATCTACTAGTAAACTAGCAGTCTTACCTTGATGACTTTACATAGAGGTAAGACTGCTAGATTAGTAGATGACTTTATGTAACGGTTCTCATTCAGTCAGAGACAGAAGAGTGACTCTGAACTGCTTTTTGACATGTATTGTCCCTCAGCTGCAGAAGACACATAAAACAACATATTTGTAGTCTTCTGGTCACTGCACATCTTGCATACCCTCAGCAGAGAGATACAGAACTGCTCTGTTCTTTTGTAATGCCTCAATAACATTTACTTTATAAATAAATAGGAAAAAGAAAAGTATGTTTTATCAAAATAGGATAAATTAAATTAAACATGATGGAAAGAAACTGTGGAAAACATTAAATGAGCTAATGGGCAGATCAGGGGACAACACACCCTCCTTTATAGAGTCAGGCAGTGCCTTTATTACTAAACCTCTAAATATTGCAAACTACTTTAATGGTTTTTTTGTTGGGAAGATAGAGAAACTAAAAAGTGAGATAACAATCTTTCAAAACAATTGATTAATGACCAACTAATGAGAAATAAAGATTGTGAGTTTGACTTTCAAACTGTGCATGTGAATAAAGTAGAAGCATTTCTTAGTAGTGTAAATGTTGAAAAACCATCAGGATTAGGATCAGCGACTTCGGGTCATTGAGAAGCGCTATATAAATAAAATTAATTATTATTATTATTAGATGGGAAACTCTTGGGTATGGTTTCTGGCTCTATTGTACTACCCAGTACCCATATGCCATATTTTGTATCTAAGCTTACTGAAAGGTGTATGTCAATTGGCATGGAAAGCTGCCAAAGTTATTCCACTACCCAAAAACAAGAAGGACATGTTTTCAGGTGCTAATAGCCGTCCTATCAGCATTCTTCCAGTGCTTAGCAAACTCATGGAAAGAATTGTGTTTGACCAGGTTTCAACACACTAACAAACTCAACTCTGAATTTCAGCATGCGTACAAAAAAGATCACTCCACACCTAACTTCTAACCCAGTGTTTCTCAAAGTGGGGGGCGCGCCTCCCAGGGGGGGCGCAGAGGCATGACAGGGGGGGCCTTGAGATTTATTTATAAAAAAAAAAAAAAAAAAAAAAAAAAAAAAATTTGGATTACAGAAAATTGTCACTAAAGTGCTATCTGTTGCAGCTGCACTGTTCTCCATGAAAATACCATTTCTCAAAATCTGAAAATCATTATTTAATAAAACACAGAAAAGGATCACCAAGTTACTCTGGATAAAAAAAAACTTTACAGACAACATTGAGACAAAGCTTCCTGACACATCTCCATCCAAACTCTTGGAAGAACTCTTTGAAATCTCATCTGATACCACCTGGAGAGCTAGTTTCAGAGTGTGGTGCTGAGTACCAAGTATATCATGATGCAGCAGTTAAGGTGTTGATACCATTCAGCACCACATACAGTATCTGTGTGAAGCTGGCTTTTCATCCATGACAGCTCTGAAAACAAAATATAGGGCCAAGTTGAGCCTTGAGGATGACATGCGTGTTGCCTTAACAGCAATAAAGACTGTTTGCTTATTTCCTATGTTCGCTTTGTAAATTCCCAGTCACTGAGTGAAGATCTGCTGTTTTGCAAATATGTCAAAAACAGAGCGACAGCTGATGAGCTCTTCAAAATGATTGACAGTTACCTGACAGAACATGGACTGAAATGGGAGAACTGTGTGGGCTTTTGCTCTGACGGTGGGCAGGCCATGGCAGGGAAAAGGAGGGGGCTACAGGCGCACATCAAGGGGGTCTCGCCAAACGCGCAATGGATGCTCAGACACTGAGTGAATTCTGGCTTGGTGTGGAGAGGGAGCATCCACTCATAGGGCAGAGGGCTGTGGGCATCCTTCTTCCCTTCGCCACATCCTATCTCTGTGAGATTGGATTTTCAGCTGTTGCTTCACTGAAGACAAAGCACAGGTCTAAGCTCAACATTGAGCATGACTTGAGAGTGGCAGTATCAAGCCTGCAACCTCGTTTTGAAAAGATGTGCAGTGCAAAACAGGCTCATTGCAGCCACTAATGCTGTGATGACTCACATAATTTACTTACATTTTCTCTTTTTTTGCACAAATTGCAAAGTTCTTTCACAAGTTTTCACAAAGTTTTCTATCTATTTTTTTTAAAGCAGTGTCCTTGAATTGTATTGCAATGTTACAAGATGTCTCTATTTTTTGAAAAAGCAGTCTTGAGTGTCCATTGAATTGTATTGCAATGTTACAAGATGTCTCTATTTTTTTAAAAGCACAGTCTTTGAGTGTGTATTGGACTGTATTGTTATGTTGTTGCACAATTGCACAGTTGTACAGTGGTTGCACAATTTGAAAGGCACGATATTGGTGTTATTTCAATAAATTTAAACATGGCCCATTTCATGACTATTTTGTTGGGGCGAGGGGGGGGGGGGGCCCAAAATATTTTGGTCCGCCAAAGGGGGGCCTGACAGAAAAAGTTTGAGAAGCACTGTCCTAACCCATAAGCTATAGTCTAGACCAGGGGTCGGCAACCCTAGGCACGCGTGCCTGCTTAGGCACGCGGGACCATTTCCATAGGCACGCGGGGGGGGGGGGGGCAGCATAAAAAAAAAAAAAAAAAAAATATTATTATTATTATTATTATTTTTTTTTTACTTCGCTTTGAAATATTATTGTGAAATGTTTTGCACTGTTGTCGCATATCTCTTGTTGAAATCCTCCCACAGGTTCTTTTTTGTAAGTCGACTGTTCTGCACACCCCTATATTATGACAGCAATCAGCTGTTCCCATGTGCTCCGCTGTAGCCGGCCTCCCGCAGCAGTCGCGCCAGGTAACACACAGTGCTGAGGTTGCATTCTGTGCAGTGTCATGATCAACCCCCGCTAAGAAATCAAAGCAAATTCGCACATTCCAGCCCTCGTGGACAGACGATTACGGGTTTGTGGACCGTCAGAAGGACCGTGCTATGTGTTCTTTCTGTTTGGAAAATGTAGTTTGCCAAACATCATCTGTGAAACGCCATTTCGAGACTAAGCATAAAACAAGTTTCAAGGATCAGGCGGATAAGGCAGAATCCATTAAACGTGCCGTCGCCAGGTATGGGAAGCAAGCCAGCACCCTCAAAGTGTTCACAAGCGCTAAAAAACACGCAACTGAAGCAATTGCTATCGCATTGCTCATTGCATTGCAAAACGTGGAAAGCCATTCACGGATGGCGACGTATATAGGCTTTTATCTGTACCTCATATGTTTTGTTTGAAGGCTTGCCAAATAAAGAGACAATAAAAGCAAGGATAAAAGATATCCCCACCATGTCAACGGAACGTTGCAATGGCTTTGCTGACGGTCTTCGGGTCAACATACCTCTGTGAGCAGATCTTTTCGCACATGAAGTACGTGCTCAA
>NW_028174806.1:0-7500 GCF_963971535.1 Notolepis coatsorum
AGGGGGGGGGGTCACTATCTCTCACAGGTGAGGGGGGGGGGTCACTATCTCTCACAGGTGAGGGGGGGCTCACTATCTCTCACAGGTGAGGGGGGGGTCACTATCTCTCACAGGTGAGGGGGGGGGGTCACTATCTCTCACAGGTGAGGGGGGGGCTCACTATCTCTCACATGTGAGGGGGGGGGTCACTATCTCTCACAGGTGAGGGGGGGGCTCACTATCTCTCACAGGTGAGGGGGGGCTCACTATCTCTCACAGGTGAGGGGGGGCTCACTATCTCTCACAGGTGAGGGGGGGGTCACTATCTCTCACAGGTGAGGGGGGGCTCACTATCTCTCACAGGTGAGGGGGGGGCTCACTATCTCTCACAGGTGAGGGGGGGGCTCACTATCTCTCACAGGTGAGGGGGGGGGTCACTGTTCCTCACAGGTGAGGGGGGGGTCACTATTCCTCACAGGTGGGGGGGGGCTCACTATATCTCACAGGTGAGGGGGGGGGTCACTATTCCTCACAGGTGGGGGGGGGGGCTCACTATATCTCACAGGTGAGGGGGGGGGGTCACTATCTCTCACAGGTGAGGGGGGGTCACTATTCCTCACAGGTGGGGGGGGGGTCACTATCTCTCACAGGTGAGGGGGGGGGGGTCACTATCTCTCACAGGTGAGGGGGGGGGTCACTATATCTCGCAGGTGGGGGGGGTCACTATCTCTCACAGGAGGGGGGGTCACTATTTCTCACAGGTGAGGGGGGGTCACTATCTCTCACAGGAGGGGGGGTCACTATTCCTCACAGGTGGGGGGGGGTCACTATCTCTCACAGGTGAGGGGGGGGGGGTCACTATCTCTCACAGGTGAGGGGGGGGGTCACTATCTCTCACAGGTGAGGGGGGGGGTCACTATCTCTCACAGGTGAGGGGGGGGGGCTCACTATCTCTCACAGGTGAGGGGGGGGGGCTCACTATCTCTCACAGGTGAGGGGGGGGCTCACTATCTCTCACAGGTGAGGGGGGGTCACTGTTCCTCACAGGTGAGGGGGGGTCACTGTTCCTCACAGGTGAGGGGGGGCCTCACTGTTCCTCACAGAGTATACATTTGACTCCCTCCTCCAAATAGTGCAAAAGCGAAAGGCCTCTCCTCTGTCCTGATTCTCCTAGATCTATCTGCAGCCTTCGACACAGTCAACCACCAGATCCTCCTTGCGGCCCTCGCAGGAATGGGAGTGGCTGGCTCTGCGCTGACATGGCTGTCATCATACCTCAATGACCGCTCCTACCAAGTGTCATGGAGAGGGACCCTGTCGGCCACCCGCCCCCCTACAGACGGGTGTCCCCCAGGGCTCGGTTTTAGGACCCCTTCTCTTCTCCCTCTACACTAAATCACTGGGTAACATTATCACGTCTCATGGCTTCTCCTACCATTGTTATGCCGACGATACTCAACTCTTCCTCTCCTTCCCTCCCTCAGATATCCACGTCTCTGTGCGGATCTCGGCCTGTCTGTCCGACATCTCAGCCTGGATGACGTCCAACCACCTCAAACTGAACCTAAGCAAAACAGAATTGCTCCACCTGCCGGCCAAATCCTCCCCCCTAACCGACCTTTCAATCACAGTCGAGAATGCAGCTGTGACTGCGTCCCCGACCGCCAAGAACCTTGGTGTTGTCCTCGACGACCAGTTGAACTTCTCTGCTCACATCGCAGCGACGACCAGAACCTGCCGATTCCTCCTGAGCAACGTCAGAAGGATACGCCCCTTCCTGACAAAAGAAGCCACCCAACTCCTCGTCCAATCAACAGTCATCTCCCGCCTCGACTACTGCAATGCACTGCTCGCTGGCCTCCCGGCCACTGCCACTAAGCCTCTTCAACTCATTCAGAACGCAGCGGCCCGCCTGATCTCAAACCTACCGAAGTCGGCCCATGTCACCCCACTTCTTAGGGACCTGCACTGGCTCCCCATTGCTGCACGAATCCGCTTCAAGGCCCTCGACCTAGCATACCGTGCGGCAAAGGGAACCGCTCCCGCCTACCTCCGGTCAATGGTCTCTAACTACACACCCTCAAGACCCCTACGCTCTGCATCTTCTGGCCGCCTCAGACCTACTCCTATCCAAGCTCCGGGAGGGTCATCAAAGAGAAGTCGCCTATTCTCAGTCCTTGCCCCACAATGGTGGAATGAACTACCCACCCCAGTTAGGACAGCCGAATCACGTCCAATCTTTCGCCGTCGACTAAAGACGCACTTCTTCAACCATTATCTGAATTAAAAAAAAAAAAAAAAAAAAAAAAAAAACTAACCCTAACTAACCGTACTGTCATGCACTTGTCCTAATAAACTAACCTACACTGTAGCACTCAACACTTTGATGAACATTGCTGCTCAGCTGATAGAGTTGTGCCCTTCCTGATGGCTTGTCGTACAGAACTTGTAAGTCGCTTTGGATAAAAGCGTCAGCTAAATGACTAAATGTAAATGTAAATGTAGTGCATCTCATTCCAGCGTCTGCTCCTTCTCTCTCCACCTGACAGGAGGCTCAGCAGGCGTCGGCAGGGCCCCTCTCCTCCGCCGCTCCCCCGGCCGGCCCCGGGGCTCCAGTGTGGGGGACGGCGGCGCCGTGGAGAACGGAGGCACCAGTCGCAGCGGCGCCAGAGGCAGAGCGATGATGATGTCCGAGCACTGGGAGCAGGCCGACAGCGACACGGGAGAGCCTTTCTACACAGAGTGGGTTTCAAGTTCAAGTTTCTTTATTAGTTGTCATACAGAAGTACAGAATACTTTTATACAAAATGCTTCTTTCTGTTTCGCTCCAGAGACTGTGCTAGACAAAAATAGATAATAAAATAAGTATAGCAAGTAGGGATGCACCGAATGGGAAATTCTTGGCCGAAACCGATACCGAACATAGGAAACAGTTGGCCGAAAACCGAAAGCCGAAAGGCCGAAAATGATTCATAGAATAGAATTTTTTTTTACCAATGTTGTTCAGCTACCTGATTATGGAAAAATATATGATTATGGCAAAACTTTACTTAAATAATAAATAATCACTATTATGGGTCTTTTTGTATCACAAACAGTACTGTATTTGCAAATCTGGTATGTCATAAATGTATAGATGTAGCAGTACTGTCTATCTGTATGTCGTGTATGTCATATATGTCCTGATGAATTGAAAATGGGGGACCCTGATGTAAACAAGACGAAAGTCTTTCTCTGGTCTGCATCCCCTTAACAATTGTGTGTATTGAGCTGTACTGTATTGTACCCATTCTGCAATCTGTTAATAAAGTTTTCAATCAATCAATCAATCAATCAATCAGAGAGAGAGAGAGAGAGAGAGAGAGAGAGAGAGAGAGAGAGAGAGAGAGAGAGAGAGAGAGAGAGAGAGAGAGAGAGAGAGAGGCGGACATCTGTGCTCTACTGAGCGCACCTTTCTAGTCCCCAGATGACTTTGGCACAGTAGACACGCGACAGACAGCGTCAATGTGAGAAACACAATCCCTCCCCCTCTCGCTCTGAATAATATGCATATTAGATCACTCAGTGATTAACCGCAACGGGCATATAGTAAATAAGGATAAAGTATGTTAAAGACGCATTTATTGGACTCGTTGCGCGCAGAGTTTACATAAAAACAGCGCGACTCCCGAGGAGATGCATTGCTCCCGAGTCCCAAGAGGAGTATCACGCAGGACTGAAGAGCTCACAGCACGCATGTAATGAATCCACGTTTTGATGACATCATCACAACAACACGCGTTAGGTTACAGGTTGCTTCTGTTTCTGTGATATATTTTCGGTGAAAAAACTCTTTCGGCCGAAAGCCGAAAGGCCATTTTTGGCCATTTGCCGAATTTTCGGTGCATCCCTAATAGCAAGTATAAAATAGAAGTCAAGTACATAGACAAAATATTTCAGTATATACATATATACAATGCTCTATGTAGAGTAGAAGTAACTGAGTCACCATACAATATACTATACAGTGCAAAGCAGAAGTGGGATGAGGTACAATTTAGGTACAATATAATTTACAGTAATGTGTAATGAGGTATGGGTTGTAGTGCAAATTCTTTACCGATAAATATAAAGTGTGCTTAGGTGTACTAAAGTGGTTAAAGTGGGTGCTGCAGTGAGTTGTATGTTTAAAGTAAGTGTGTGTGTGGATGTGTGTGCTGTGAGTGGAGTGAATTGAATTGAATTGAATTGAATTGAATTGAATTGAATTTTATTGAATTGAGTCACTGTGATGCTGTGTTGTACAGTGTGACAACTCTTCTGTTTCAGCCACACACAATGCTCTTCCTGTCAAGTCAAGTCACATTTATTTATAAAGCACATTTCATACACGGAGGCAATCCAAAGTGCTGCTGTACACGAAGAAAAACTATAAAAAGAAGGCACAGCGTAAGAAATTATGATTCTCTGGAATTATAAGATATATAAAAGGAACACAGAAGGGTACAGTATAAAAGCATTAAAACAAACAAAAAAGTGCAGTAAAGTGCAAAAAAGAGTGCAGTGGTTTAGCAGCAGCAGTTAAAAGCAGAAACAAACATAAGCGTCTTTAGCCTATTCTTAAAAATAGGCAGAGTTGGGTCAGATCTGAGATCAGTTTATTCCAGCTATGTGTGGCATCGTAGCAGAATGCGGCTTCACCATGTTTTGTTCTGGTCCATAGGAACAGTTAGCAGACCAGTCCCTGATGACCTAAGAGGTCTAAAGGGTTCATAGTGTAGAAGCAACTCAGAGATGTATTTAGGACCTGACCCGGTAAGTGATTTATAGACTAGTAACAGTATTTTAAAGTATATTCTATGACACACCTGTGTAACAAGCAGCTCTCACTAGCAGCTGGATAAAGTAGCTGTAGTACTAGTTGGGTAAGACGGCAGTGTTATCAAAGGCCGGGCTTAGCCCAACTATAGCTGCCTAAATCATTGGTTCTCAAACGTTTCATGCACTGCATGGACTGCATTTATATAGCAGCTTTTATCCAAAGCGCTTTACAATATTGTTCCTCATTATTCACCCGTTCACTCACACTGGCGACCATGCAAGGTGCCAACCAGCTCATCGGGAGCAATTAGGGGTTAAAGGGGAACTCCACTTTTTTTGGAAATTAGCTTATTTAACATCTTCCCTGGAGTTAGACAAGAAGATGCATACCTTTTTTGTCTCTGTGCGTGCATTTTAGCTTTGGGAATAGACGCTCCGTTAGCATAGCTTAGCTTCATCACTGGAAGTGAGTAGGGGCCGGAGCCTTACAGTGCCTTACAGTGTATTGCAAGGTCTGACATTGACCAAACTTGATATGCATGACCTTGGTGGGCTCTAGGTCAACTCCTGAAAAGGGTTTTTTTTCAGTGTGCCCCCTAACTTTTGATTGCAAGGTCTGACATTGACCCCCTTTTCAGGAGTTGACCTAGAGCCCACCAAGGTCATGCATATCAAGTTTGGTCAATGTCAGACCTTGCAATACACTGTAAGGCACTGTAAGGCTCCGGCCCCTACTCACTTCCAGTGATGAAGCTAAGCTATGCTAACGGAGCGTCTATTCCCAAAGCTAAAATGCACGCACAGAGACAAAAAAGGTATGTATCTTCTTGTCTAACTCCAGGGAAGATGTTAAATAAGCTAATTTCCCAAAATGTTGGAGTTCCCCTTTAAGTGACTTGCTGCCCGGGAAGAGTGGGAATCGAACCAGGAACCTTCAAATCACCAGACGACTGCTCTATACCTCCTGAGCCGTTTTCGTGTGAAGGACCCCCAAATTGACACGTAATAGGTCAGGGACCCCCGTCTCCTCACTTAAAAAGCCCTCCACTCCCTAGCACCTGCTTACATCTACAACCTCCTTCTTCAACACTACACTCCCTACCACTCACTCCGCTCATCCAATTCAGCCCTTCTGAGCAGAACCACAGAAGTCCACAGAAAACCAATCATTCTCCTCCCCTGCTCCCCGACTCTGGAATCAACTCCCATTACACATCAAAGAAGCCCCATCCGTAGAAACATTTAAGTCCCACCTCAAAACCCACCTGTTCAATCTTGTATACCCCCTCACTCCTGACCATCCAACCCCTGCGTCACTTACACTTACACATCTGTACACACCTATATACTATTTATATGTATTTTCCCTCTGTTTCGTCTCTAAGCTGTCTCCCTTTCTCTGTAGTATCCCCACCATGTTGTCATTGTGCATGTCCATGTAGGCCTACTGTGTTTGTTCATGTACTGTGTTTGTCCATGTACTTTTTTTTTTTTTTTTTAAACTTAAATTTTTATTGAACATTTATAGACAAACAACACAACATATACAATAACATCAACAACACTATTAAACAGACATAAATAATAAAGAAAAAATGTAATACCCAAAAGACGAAAAAATAAAAAATACTGACTTAAGCAAATATTCACATACATAAATAATGAAGTGGAAAAAACATAAAACAATTGTCATATCTTAAACAAAAATAAAATTAGAAAACATTAAGTGTGTGACATGGGTTCAGAGACCCTCTTTGAACCTCTTTCCTCCTTTACCCTTCGACCTCTTGTGATGTATTTGGTTCTTCCTCTGTGATGTCGTTTTCGTTCCCCTTGTAATCCTCCCACTTACCCCATCTTTCTCCAAATTTCTCTTTTGTCCATGTACTTTAATGCAATGTCTGTAAAGTGCTTTGAGATACCATATGTAAGGCGCTATAAAAAATACATTTATTATTATTATTATTATTATTATTATTATTATTATTATTATTATTATTATTATTATTATTATTATTATTATTATTATTATTATTATTATTATTATTATCTGAGAAGATATTTGTTTTTAGTTGTGATTTAGTCCATAATTCTATAACTATATATATATATATATATATATATATATATATATATATATATATATATATATATATATATATATATATATATTTTTTTTTTAATTATCTTTATTAGCTTTTTCCTGGTCGTGCAGGAGACAGCTTTTTCTTGGCCATGCAGGGCCGACAGAGGAGAGAGGGAGAAACGGGAGGAGAAGAGGGGAAGACATGCGGCATATGGCCACCGGGTCGGGGAAACGACCCCGGGACGACCGCTTCTCGACTCAGATAGTGGTGTGCTACTGGAGCGCCCATTCTATAACTATATTGAACATAGAATAGAATAGAATAGAATAGAGATGGCGGCTGGGTGGCGCAGCGGACATTGCGCTCGTCACCAACGCAAGAGACACCGGTCTCGAATCTGGCTGTCAGCGTTGCCTCCGGCTTGGCCGGCCGTCATACTCACCAATTGGCAGAGTCAGCGGGAGGGAAGCCGATGGGTGGTAGTCTGGTCGTTGTAAAACAGCTACCCCTACAGGTGACCGACAGGTGACCTGTCTTGCCTGCACAGCAAAGACAGGAAAATGGCGGGGGCAGTGTGAGCCTCCACACGTTACACCTCACCAATGAGAGTCACGCTGGCAGGTGAAAAGAAGTG
>NW_028174806.1:12500-34193 GCF_963971535.1 Notolepis coatsorum
ATTTAAAAGTAGAAACTTTTTTTTGCTTTTACTCAAGTGTGTTTTTAGCCAGATACTCTGACTTTTACTTGAGTACGATTTTGAGACGGTACTCATACTTTCACTTAAGTGTGATTTCTGGGTACCTTTTACACCCATTTGCATATAAAAAGCACAGGTAACCAACATCTTAAATATTTTTTTATTTTTTTAAAGGGTCAATTGTCTGCAATTTAAATGTAAGGATGTTTTTTTCCCTCTGAAATGTAATTGAGTAAAAGTACAAGTAAACAAACCTAATAATACTTGAGTAAAGTATCCCAAATCCCCCAAAAGAGTACTTAAGTATTGTAACAAAGTACAATTACTCAAGTACTTTACACACCTGAAGGTAAGTATGCTGTTTGGAGAGCATATTGGACAACTTTCAGGAGTGTTACCCCAGGGTCAATGGTTGTATTCCACAGAATCGAATCACCTGCATTTGATCACATGAATTTGAGCAAACCGTCTGTAGTGTGGTAGTGAAAGGGTTAACTTTCTGTAGTGTGGTAGTGAAAGGGCTAACCCTTTGTCGTGTGGCAGTGAAAGGGTTAACGTGTGTGTGTGTGTGTGTGTGTGAGTGAGTGAAAGAGAGAGAGAGAGAAAGAGAGAGAGAGAGAGAGAGAGAGAGAGAGAGAGAGAGAGAGAGAGAGAGAGAGAGAGAGAGAGAGAGAGAAAGAAAGAGTGGAGATGCGATTACTTTCTGCATGTAATAGCAGTGAAATCAAATCATTCTCATAAGGAAGAACACAAGTTGCATCATTAGCATATTAGCGTGACTATTTCTGAATAATTATCTTACATTTCTTAATCGGGAACTTGGTGCAACCTTATTTATGTGAGCAACTGTCAAAACCCAGCTTCCCCGGACGGCCTAGATGAATTCCCCTTCTGTCCCACTACACCAAGAAGCCACGGGAAGATGTCCTGATCCTTTAATTAATGCTGCCATTTATGGATAGAATGGCACGGCTACTCATCAGCTGCTAGTTAACAAGCACAGAATCGTACTACAGACCCCCGTGGCGCTACCTGTGTCTGACAGAACGCCCTGCTAGACCATCCGTGAGTGAGTGAGTGAGTGAGTGAGTGAGTGAGTGAGTGAGTGAGTGAGTGAGTGAGTGAGTGAGTGAGTGAGTGAGTGAGTGAGTGAGTGACCACAATTCATCCATGATTGAGTGAGTGAGTGAGTGAGTGAGTGAGTGAGTGAGTGAGTGAGTGAGTGAGTGAGTGAGTGAGTGAGGTGAGTGAGCGAGCGAGCGAGTGAGCGAGTGAGTGAGTGAGTGAGTGAGTGAGTGAGTGAGTGAGTGAGTGAGTGAGTGACCACAATTCATCCATGACTGACTGAGTGAGTGAGGTGAGTGGGGTGAGTGAGTGAGTGAGTGAGTGAGTGAGTGAGTGAGTGAGTGAGTGAGTGAGTGAGTGAGTGAGTGAGTGAGTGAGTGAGTGAGGTGAGTGAGTGAGTGAGTGAGTGAGGTTTAGTTTAGTTTAGTTTAGTTTAGTTTATTCGGATCCCCATTAGCCATTGCCACAGGCATATGCTACTATTACTGGGGTCCACACAAATCAATACAATACAATAAAATCAATACAATACAATTAATACAATACAATAACAATACAATACACCTCAATAACACCTACAAATATTATATAATAAAATATCTAAGTTCACCAATCACACATACCCATCTACTCAATCATGTTTCAAGGCATATATGTTCACTTAAAGCACAACAATACATCTCAAAACAATATACAAATATATTAAAAATCTAAGTTCAACAATCACACATACCCATCTTCTCAATCACCCACTATGTTTACTGACAGTACCACTCTTTCTTATATGATTTTTAAGGTGTTTTTTAAATGTCTGTTTGTCTTCAACCCTAGTTAGTGCAGGTGAGTGAGGTAGTGAGGTGAGTGAGTGAGTGAGTGAGTGAGTGAGTGAGTGAGTGAGTGAGTGAGTGAGTGAGTGAGGTGAGTGAGTGACCACAATTCATCCATGAGTGAGTGAGTGAGTGAGTGAGTGAGTGAGTGAGTGAGTGAGTGAGTGAGTGAGTGAGTGAGTGAGTATTCCGCCCCGTGGGATAAAGGCAGTAAAATAAAGTTAGGTTTTCAACTAAAATAAAGAGGAGGGGGACAATGAACAACTTGAGCAGTAGTCTGAAAAAGACTGTAAGCCTATATACAATCAAACTGGGAATCAAGTGAGTGGTTGCCGTGGTAACTAAGGACCCTGTGGCAGAAACAATTGGATTGGCACATGCATAGAAGCTAGAAGAAAAACAATAATATCTATGACAAATCTCGAGATACAGATGCCTCCCCATTCAAAGAGATGTGACCATACTGCTACTAGTACATTCTGTTTGATAATAGGCTACAGCTGCTCTCTCTCTCTTGGGAACGTTCTTCCCCTCTTCATCTCAGTGTCCCTATTTATTCTCTCTCTCTCTCTCTCTCTCTCTCTCTCTCTCTCTCTCTCTCTCTCTCTCTCTCTCTCTCTCTTCTCTCTCTCTCTCTCTCTCTCTCTCTCTCTCTCTCTCTCTCTCTCTCTCTCTCTCTCTCTCTCTATCTCACTATCTAACCCTCCTGCCCACTCCTCCCTGGCCCTAGACTTGCCTCCCTCTCTTGTGTCACTGTCTCTAGATCATGTAGTTCTATGTTCCGCATGTTCCACTGTCTAGGTTTCATAGTTCTTTGTTCGTTTTCACCAGCTGCAGCTCGTTTGTAATCACCCAGGTGTTCTCAGTGTGTTGTTCTCTCCGTGTGTATTTATGTCCCCCCCCCCCCCCCTGTTCAGTTTGTCGGATCATTAGTCATTGTAGGTTTATACTCCTATGTGTATAATGGTCTTCTCTGCGTCTTCTATCTGCTGTGTCATGTTACCTGCCATGTTTTCTAGCCTTTGTTCCTGATATTAAATATGTTTTTTCAGTTTGTTATTTTAGGTTAGTCAGCTTGGCTGTCAGCCTGTTTACTGTTTTGGTTTTCCCTTTCCCTGTCGTCGACAATAAATGTGGGTTTGCGTTTTTGCATCGTCAACCTGATCCAGCCTGTTTGTCTGCATTTGGGTCCCCGACTACAAACTGTTACAGAATTAATCCAACCACAAAATGTCACCTGCAGACACCTGCATTCAGTGCCTTGTCGTGGGATATTTTAAATGAGCCAACAATTTCTCTGGTGTAGAATTTTAGACGAGTCAATTTGTATATAAAAATAGAACATAGTTTATTTTCTGTTTCTGTGGCCACAGAAAGAGTATGCTCAGTTTACAATTGGAGACATGTGTACACACAAACGTCTGACCAGAAAGTGAGACAGAGCTCTGGTCAGACTTACAATTAAGTACAAAGTTGACATGATGTCAAAAGATGACAAATGAATAACGGCTATGACAAGAAAGGTAAACAAAGATGAACAAATATGAGAACAATTAAACAAAAGATGGGTTTAGGGGTTTTGTCGTGTCTTCACACAAGACTGGAGACAAGGTCAAATGTCATATCTAAGGCCCCGTTTAGACGGAAACGCTAGCAGGTGAATCCGCAAAAATATTTTTTCGGATGTGTTTTTTGTTTATACGGAAACAGCGTTTTTACAGGGTGAAACCGTAAAAAAGTGAGACCACCTTCCAGGGTGGAATTCCTAGAAACGCTAAACCTTTGCGCTCTCATCTAAACTGTCAAACCGCATAAAACGATGACGAAAGGGTTGTCAAGGCTCTCGTTGCGTGTACTGCTTACATCACAGGCATGCGCCAGTAGCCTAGAAGCGTAAATAAAGCATGTCTGATTCTATCCATGGCGATCACCTGAAGGCTACATTGGCAGTACTTTTAAATACACAAGAATCTGTCCCGCGGCGTGACTGGACCCACTGTCTGTGAGTGACTCTGCTTTGGTCCAATCACATTCCCCACCCACAGTCTGCGAATCAGAGGCAGAGTAGGGCGGGTCTTCACAGCACGTCATGTGACATATGCGCCAATCGTATGACAGCGGGGCTCCGTTGTCTCGAGTTGTTACAGCCTCGTCTGCACGGAGAATTCCATCCCAAAACGCTCGTCTAAACGCAAAATTAAAAGTGAAACCGTAAGACGACTTTTGCGGTTTCTGTTCAGACTCTCTCCGTCTAAACGTAGCCTAAGTCAAGCTGTCCTGGGCCTTGGACGTTGTTTTAAGAACATACGCCAGACTAGCCTAGTTACTTGACTAGTTAAACTAGCTTTGTACAGAGAAACATGTATTTATAACAGAGCTATGAAACATGTCCAATAAGCTGTACAGAGAATATCTATTTAAACAGAGCTATGGACATGATAATATATTTTCCAAGACAGCCTCATTAAATACTGCAGCAACACCTTCAGTATATAGAGCTCAAGGGAGCAGCTCTGAAAATAGCACTTGGGGTGATTTCTTCTAGACCTGGTCTAGCAGCAGTACCAGTCAGAACTGCAAAGAACTTTAGCCTCCTTCTGCCTGCTTGCAGTGTGTTAACCTCCAGCATGATAGCTTTCAGGCCGCCTGTCCTGAGCTGGCTATAGGCCATCTCCCAGCGCCACTACTGTGGTCTGTCCCTGTTCCCAAGCTGTCGGAGGCACCTGCCAGCCAGCCTCCAGCCTCCTCCTCATCGTCTTCCACGGTGGTCCAGACTTCATCAGTCACCATCTTCCAGGGGTGGTCCAGCCTTTGTCGTTGGGCCCCAGGTCATCCCCCAGAGTGGCCCAAACTTTATCGCTGGTGCCAGTTAATAATAATAATAATAATAATAATATCTTAAATGTATATAGCGCCTTTCAGGAGACCCAAGGCGCTTAACAGGAGGGGCAGCTAAGGGAGGGGAACAGGGAACAACGTAACAACAAAATAATAATCAAAAGGAAAGAAAGAAAGAAAGAAAGAAAGAAAGAAAGAAAGAAAGAAAGAAAGAAAGAAAGAAAGAAAGAAAGAAAGAAAGAAAGAAAGAAAGAAAGAAAGAAAGAAAGAAAGAAAGAAAGAAAGAAAATGAAAAAAAAGGGGAAATCAGGCAGAGTCCTTTACAAATTTGGTGAAGAGGTGGGTTTTGAGTTGGGATTTGAGTGCAGGGATGTAGCACTACGGATGTTTGGAGGGAGTGAGTTCCAGAGCGTGGGTGCGGACACCGAGAAGGCTCTGGGACCAACAGTCCACATGTTGGTGGTGGGGATGGAGAGGAGACCGGAGTCAGAGGACCGCAGTTCATCCCCTTAGAGCGGCCCAAACTTTATCGCTGGGCCCCAGGTTAAACCCATCGGAGCGCCTCAAACTTTATCGCTGATGCCAGGTCATCCCCTTAGAGTGGCCCAAACTTTATCGCTGATGCCAGGTCATCCCCCAGAGTGGCCCAAACTTTATCGCTGGGTCCAGGTCATCCACCCAGTTTTGCATCGTCAGCTGATCCAGCCTGTCTGCATTTGGGTCCCCTACTACAAACTGTTACAGAATTAATGCAATAGGGCTGTACCGAATGTCATTATTTTTACATTCGAAGCTTCTATTGAAGTATTCGAATGTCTGTCGTCATATTTTATGACGAAATCACAAAGAAATTATTATATATATATTTTTTTTTGTATATCCTCAAACTCCTCAATATCCTCAATTTGAATAAAGTGATTAATCTGATTATTATTTTTTTTTTTTTAAATCAACTTTCTTTAATGAATATAACATACGGTTATCCTATAACCATAGTTATATGAGTATAGTGAGCGCTCTGCTCGTAGTGGAACTTATCCCTTTCAATCTAATTCTGAATAAAATGTCTCCACATGTACACATCCATCCGCCTGGCCACACCCACATCCGCTCCTCTACATAAGTGGGGACGTGGCCATACTAACAGCTCCTTCCCAAGTCTTTCACCACCGAAGGCGAAGACCACGGGGTCCTCAGTGAGTCCGAGCAGAGCGCTCGCTATACTCATATAACTATGGTTATAGGATAACGTATGTTATATTATCGTATAGCTTACGCTCTGCTCGTAGTGGAACACAGGAGCTGAGCAGAGCGGAAGCTTGACAAATGTACCCGCTGAGGCCCCCCACAACCATCAGAACCGGGGAGGACACGAGCCCCCGGACCTAGAGGGGACCTAGAGGGGGACGGGAGGGAATCGGATCAGACTGTGCGAAGAGGGTTTAGTAACTCAAACACACAGGGTGAGCAGATTGTGGGACTTACCTTCACACAGAAGAACCCGCGACTACATAGGCGCGCATCCCACATGCCACCAGGGAATGAACAGGAAGAAGAAAAAAAACTGTTACAATCCCTAACAACACGGGGTCAAGGTCAAGAACCCAACCCCGTGGCAAGGCCGTAGCAGCGAAGCGCGAAGGAGGAGCCAGCCCCAGGAACAGCCTGAGGGTCAGGACCCCCCGGAAAAAGGGGGCCTGGTGAGGCCAACGATGCCGCAGCATCGAGACCCCACCAGACGGTCACTAGTGACACCACCCCCCACATCGCCAGCGTATCGGACAGGGCCCATCCAAGAGCAGGCCCTTCCCCCCTACAGCACGCCGCCCTGAAGCACTCCAAAGAGGCTACACCCCCACAACAGAGTGGGACCAGGCAGCGCACCGGGGAGACAACCCCCAAAGAGGTTGATCCCTCAATCCAGGCAACAGGTCAAAAGCATAACTCGACCTGTGCCCGGAGCACTGCGGACTAGACAGGTGCCTAAGGGGTCTGCTGAGAACAGCACCCCGGCGGAAGGGGCGTTCGGTATGCTGTGCACCATGTTGCAGCCTCCACAAAAAAACCTGACCCCCTAGAGAGGCCGAGGCAGAGAAGGCTGACATGATTGGCAGACGTCATGAAAGGTGCGGGGGCACACTCGCAGGCAGACGGGGTCAAGCCCGGCCTAACCCGAGAGTCGACTCCGCTACCAACACACTGGGGAACCAACCACCTCCCTATGTTTAGTTTAACAGGAGGCGGTTGTTCCCATAACCCCCCCAAGAAAAAACTCAGAAACACAACTGCGGGTATACACCGGCTATATGTAACGGATATGTGCCGCGATAGTGTGACTACGGTACATGGAAGTAAAACTCACTCCCCAGAGGCATCCAAACTGAGCGCTTAGGAGGGAATTCCTTTCTTGGCGCAGCGGTTTGCGATGCTGGCCCCGGTGCGGGCGCCCGGGGTTCGACTCCCACTCAAGGCATGGTCGAAGTAGTGGCAGGTTCAGTGTTGAACCGGCTACAGTGGTGCCGTAGACCCGGATGCCTTGGGTGGTGTGAGTTTAGGGGGGGTGAATGTAACGGATATGTGCCGCGATAGTGTGACTACGGTACATGGAAGTAAAACTCACTCCCCAGAGGCATCCAAACTGAGCGCTTAGGAGGGAATTCCTTTCTTGGCGCAGCGGTTTGCGATGCTGGCCCCGGTGCGGGCGCCCGGGGTTCGACTCCCACTCAAGGCATGGTCGAAGTAGTGGCAGGTTCAGCGTTGAACCGGCTACATATACAGCAGTACAAGTGTTTCAGTTCTCAAGAAGGGGTTAACCCAGGCCAACAGGTCGACGAGAACGAGTCCGAACCTGGGCCCGGCGGACCGGGATGTACACAGGGATGCCAGAGGGGTACAAAAGAACCACCTCGACAGCCCCCTCCCAGCCCCGCCAAGCAGGGGAAGAGAGGGGCGAAAAAGAATGGAGAAGGACCAGGCTCCTTAGCACAGCGCAAGGTACAACACAATATGGACCAAGCAACAGTGAAGGATAACACGCAGTGACATAACCACGAACACCTCCATAACATCAAACCCTGTAACGCCCGGGCCAACCCGGCATTTTCCCCCCGAAAAAGCACAAGTCCTTCAGGGTACCAGAACAGCAGATCTGCGCCCCGGCGGACAACGGGTTAACTGATCTGGTCCGGCGCAACCAGAACCAGTCCCGTGTCCTAATCACACCACCATCCCCAGTCCTAAGAGGGGGGTAGGTACACGTGTCGATCTAAAACATCACAGAGGGCACCACCAAGACGGTCAGAACATGAATGCACCGCACCCGGCGGCCCACCCCAAGGGCGTGAGACCCCTCCGCCAATGCTTTGATCTATTCCGTCATCTCCCCCCAGAGATGAACGAGAATTCGTCGAGACTAACCTAGTACACTGGCGCTCGGAAGAGATAAAACTCCATCCTAGTTGCTCCATAAAAAACGCTGTTTCCATGATGAGCAACCAAGGCGCGCCAGCCCATGCGTGGTTCCACACAGAAGCACCCAGGGCCAGCACTATGTACACGTCGAGACTAGGGATGCACCGAATATTCGGCCACCGAAACTTTTTGGACGAAAATGGCAAAAAATGTCCTTTCGGCTTTTGGCCGAAAGAGTTTTTTCACCGAAAATATATTACCGAATGTCAAAGAACAGGAACAACCTGTAACCTAACGCGTGTTGTTGTGATGATGTCATCAAAACGCGGCTTCAGTCATTACATGCGCAACGTGAGCTCTTCAGTCCTGTGTTCTGCAGCCTGTGATAACTCCTCTTGGGACTCGGGAGTCGCGCTGTTTCTATGTAAACTCTGCGCGCAACGCGTCCAATAAATGCGTCTTTAACATGCTTTATATCCTCACCATTACTATATGCCCGTCGCGGTTAAAAACCTTTTTGATTAACGTTAGCGTTAAGCTAGCTAACAAGGCTTCCGGTCCTCTTTCACTCGTCTCTCTTAAAGCACGTCATCCCCCGCTAATAGTCACGGGAGATGTAGTAAATACAACAGTCCTTCCATGTAGGCTAGAACGCAGTGAATTGTGACAGTAGTTCAAGTTTCTTTATTAGTTGTCATACAAAAATACAGAGTACTTTTATATAAAATGCTTACTGTAGCCACTACAGTAACATCATTAAGTCTGCTATAAGCTATTCTCCCTCTCATGTGTGCAGATCTTTATGCAGTTTTAAAGCACATTGGCTTTGTTCTGAATGCACTTTGTTGTAGTTATCCGACAGAGAAAAGAAAATGCACTTGACTTGGAATTAATGTACTGTATGAATTCAGAAGTGCTGAATAAATGTTTTATGGGCCCATAATAGTGATTATTTATTATTTAAGTTAAGTTTGGCCATAATCATATATTTTTCCATAATCAGGTAGCTGAACAACATTGGTAAAAAAAATTATTCTATGAATCATTTTCGGCCTTTCGGCATTCGGTTTTCGGCCAACTGTTTCCTATTTTTGGTATTGGTTTCGGCCAAGAATTTCCCATTCGGTGCATCCCTAGTCGAGACCCAAAACACATCAATGGTAATTCTAACAAGAACCCAGACAACGTTCCCTCCAAGCCGCCTGGGAGAGCGGCAGGAAGCTGGCCAAGAGACACAGATATGGGTCCCATATGACGCGTCTGAGGGAAAACACCCCTGTTAAAAACCTGCTCTGTATAAAAGAGAGGAGACAGGGAACCCCCAGAGATACCTCCCACGTGAGTAATAATTGAAAAGATATATGTAACATTGCGCTACGTGACCAAAAGCTCAATACATATGCAACAGAGCGCAGAGCAGAAAACAAAGTTCTCACGCACCGCATAACCCAATCTTGACAATAACAGCGGTCCACAACATGGAGCCTGAAAAGAACTCACGGAAGTCTCACGACCAATGTGACTGGCACGTAGGCCAGGGTAAGGCCAGTGATGCGGGAGATTACCTGTCCCTGTTTCACGTAGGCCTCCATTGACGGGAAGAATGGGCAGACAACGCCCGTCTCTCTCACAGGACGACGTTGCCAGAGATGACCTATCATGTCATCAGGAACAGGTGCAGGTAGAGGCTGCAGCAACGCCACGCCATTAGCGGCTGCAGCGGCCGCCATGAGCTCGGGGAACAAGGCAAGCAACTCCCCATGCGTACCTCCCTCCACGTCACTCGCGTCCCTCAGGGAGGCTGCCATGTCGGGTGCCACCATCCGACGCGGCAGATAGCTGGGCATCTTGTCTCAGGGTCGGAGGTTCTAACCCAACACCAGAGAACAAGGGACCCCAAGGAGACGCAACACTCCCTGCCACACCCCGAGGGGGAGAATGATACGTCTCCACTAGGGCATCGAACAAGAGCGCTCTTGCCCCCTCCATGTGATCCTCAGTCTCCATCAGAAATGGAGACAAGGCAAGAGAACTCTCGTCCGGCTCCAGCACAACCTCAAAGCCAGGCCGTTCGCCCCTGCAGCTCGCCGCCCTACGACGGGAGCGAGCAGAGGCGAAGAGTCTGTGTCGCAAATCCCCAGCCACCAGAGGAGCTGTCGGCCTATCGGGCCATCTCACGGGAGACAGCGGCTCAACGGGCCCTCGGAGAGGCAGACTCACCACCGGGCGCCGCCCGGGCGTATCTGACTGCCACGACCGCGGAGTCAGAGCCGCCCCGCGACGCACGGTGGACGCGGCAATGGAAAAGCGCTGGTGAAGGGTGACGTTGTGAGCGCTCGAACCCTCCGAAGGTGCAGACATTATGTCTTAGCTTTTCTCGTAAATTGGCGAGAGAGAGAAAAATAAGATACAATGTCCACGTAGCTCCTTTCCAACAACTATTTCGGCACTAAACTCAAGTGGTGTATACAGATACTTGTCGGTGGTGAAAATAGGGAAGGAGCTGTTAGTATGGCCACGACCCCGCTTATGTAGAGGAGCGGATGTGGGTGTGGCCAGGCGGATGGGTGTGTACATGTGGAGAAATTTTATTCAGAATTAGATTGAAAGGGATAAGTTCCACTACGAGCAGAGCGTAAGCTATACGATAATATAACTTGTCAGTTTCGTCAACTAACTTCGTCAAATAATCCAATAAGGGCACGGTTGGTACGAAAGTGATGGTGACGTCTTGATGGAGCGCCGAGTGGATGCAGATAGGCTACATCATTTATGATAAATGTTTTATTAAAAATGTTATGATGAGTCATATACTATAATACTATAATATTAGTGTAGCCTAATCTTTATCTGCAACTGTGAGAAAAAAATACATTGGTAGAATGAATAGACACAATCAAAAATGTTTTGATTTAGAATTCGAATGTCAACGTTATGTGAGGATTGGTTCATTCCCCGCCACACGCTCCGCTCCTTTAAGGTACTGTGTTGATTGATGCATTCCCCGCCACACGCTCCGCTCCTTTAAGGTGTTGATTGGTGCATTCCCCGCCACACGCTTTTAGAGCAAGTATCAATTCCAGCGCGCACCTGTCATAGTTTTTGATTAGCGCCCCAGAGGCTTTTTATACTGGGACTTCCCTTCAATCGATGTCGGGTTGTTTTGAATACTTCTGTTTCTGCCTGTTGTTCCCCGTTGCTGTGCCTCGTCTACTCTCCCTCCAGGACATCTGTGGATTGCCGCTGGTGAAGACCTTGTCCCCCGTTTGGAGCTGCGCCTCGTTTACCCGCTTTACTCTTGCGCTTTGGTGAGTTTGAACCAAACCCTTTTTTGGACGATTCTGTTTTGTGTGTTTTGAAGAACACTGAAGAGTTCTATTTTTGCTTACACTTGACTCAGCTAAGTTGTGTGTTAAAGGAGACACTGAAGATTATCATTTGCTTGCACTGGACTCAGCTGGGGTGTGTGTTTAGAAGAGACACAGAAGTTTATCGTTTTTGTTTTGCACTGACCCTCAGCTAAATTGTGTGTTGTGGTGAACACTGAAGATATCGTTTTGTTTGTTCTGGACTCAGCAAGGGAGGAGGAGACCGCACTGCCTCTGTGTGATGTGGACTGTTATTTACCTCTCTCTCTCTCTCTCTCTTTTCCACCTCGAGTTGAAGCTGGGAGTATCTGCAGAGCCGCTTCAGCGTCAATACCGTTTCCCCACCTCGAACACCAAGAGGATCTGCAGAGCCGCAGATAACTCTGCTGAAGGCAGTCTCCCTTTGTTTCAAGATTGTTACTTGCTCCTTTTTTACTCTGAAAATAAATACGCCCTAGTATTTGGCTAACTCTGAACTACCTGTCTGTGCCGTGCGTTTGAGGTCGGTTTCAAACCCTAACACGTTATGAATGAACCTCCTTCAGTCTGCCATCCAGCCTGCTAGCCACCAGCGTTTGTCTTAAGCCTCCTTCAGTCTGCCACCCAGCCTGCTAGCCACCAGCATTTGTCTTTAGCCTCCTTCCGTCTGCTACCCAGCCTGCTAGCCACCAGCGTTTGTCTTTAGCCTCCTTCCGTCTGCTACCCAGCCTGCTAGCCACCAGCTTTTGTCTTTAGCCTCCTTCAGCTTGCCACCCAGCCTGCTAGCCACCAGCGTTTGTCTTTAGCCTCCTTCAGTCTGCCACCCAGCCTGCTAGCCACCAGCATTTGTCTTTAGCCTCCTTCCGTCTGCTACCCAGCCTGCTAGCCACCAGCGTTTGTCTTTAGCCTCCTTCCGTCTGCCACCCAGCCTGCTAGCCACAAGCGTTTGTCTTTAGCCTCCTTCAGTCTGCCACCCAGCCTGCTAGCCACCAGCGTTTGTCTTTAGCCTCCTTCCGTCTGCCACCCAGCCTGCTAGCCACAAGCGTTTGTCTTTAGCCTCCTTCAGTCTGCCACCCAGCCTGCTAGCCACCAGCGTTTGTCTTTAGCCTCCTTCAGTCTGCCACCCAGCCTGCTAGCCACCAGCGTTTGTCTTTAGCCTCCTTCAGTCTGCCACCCAGCCTGCTAGCCACCAGCGTTTGTCTTTAGCCTCCTTCAGTCTGCTACCCAGCCTGCTAGCCACCAACTTGTTCTTGTCAGAGACCAGCAGGGCTGAGTCGTCCGCGAACAGGAACAAGTTGCAGTCACAAGCTGATGACATGTAATTTGCATAAATTAGGAACAGTAGCGATCCTAGTATGCTTCCTTGTGGAACACCACAGCTCACTGGGAGATGTTATGTTCTGGCAACATATTTTGGCTAAATATGCCTCGTTTTATAAATGTGTATTGATAACATAGTGCTGTAATAAAATTTTCTAATAAATATACATGATCAAATTCAACAACATGACAACTTTTATTTTGATATTCCTTAATTCCACGTTGAAATTACGCGATACGTGTGGGGTCGCCAAAAACATTCCTAAATAAAATGGGGTCGTGGTATAAAAAAGTTTGAGAACCCCAGCTCTACTACAAACGTTACACTTTCTCTCTTGCGTTTGTGTTACATTCTGTGTGATGTATAATAGTATGAAACTTTACACTCCCTCTCCTCTTTTCTCTCTCCACTCTCCTCTCTCCTCTTTCCTCTCTCATCTCTCCTATCTCTGAGATTATAGCGTTGGGATTTTCTGATCTCTCACTGCGAGAGTATATCTCAATCAATCCTTAATCCTAATGGCTAGCATGCCATAATCTTGCCATCATCGCATACCGCAAAACGCACGCATACATACAGTATGCACGGATATACACATACATAAACAGACACACATACACACAAACTCCCGCACATAGTGCCCTCCTGGTTCACCGCAGGGACAGACCTAGTTCATATCTGTTAATAGGCTGGTTTAGAAGGATTAGTTGGTCGGATTAGAGTACACACACACACACACACACACACACACACACACACACACACACACACACACACACACACATACACACACACACACACACACACACACACACACACACACACACACACACACACACAATACAAAATACACAGCTTTTAATTTATGAACTAACACTGACATGCATGCATATTCACATAACAAGGTTGAAGGTGGGGGGGGTACAAATACACACACGCTCAAAACACGTGTTTACTGTGGAAGTTTCCTCTGAGGTCTCTGTTCACCCGCCCCCCCCCGTGTCCTCCCTTCCTTTCCCCCCTCCCCCCCTGTATCTTCCCTTCCTCCCCCCCATGTCCTCCTTTCCTCTCCCCTCCCCCCGTATCCTCCCTTCCTCTCCCCCCCGTGTCCTCCCTTCCTTTCCCCTCTCCCCTCCCCCCGTATCCTCCCTTCCTCTCCCCTCTCCCCCTGTATCCTCCCTTCCTCTCCCCTCTCCCCTCCCCCGTATCCTCCCTTCCTCTCCCCTCTCCCCCTGTATCCTCCCTTCCTCTCCCCTCTCCCCTCCCCCGTATCCTCCCTTCCTCTCCCCCCCGTGTCCTCCCTTCCTTTCCCCCCTCCCCCCCTGTATCTTCCCTTTCTCCCCCCCATGTCCTCCTTTCCTCTCCCCTCCCCCCGTATCCTCCCTTCCTCTCCCCCCGTGTCCTCCCTTCCTCTCCTCTCCCCCCATGTATCCTCCCTCCCCCCCCCTGTGTCCTCCCTTCCTCTCCCCTCCCCCCTGTATCCTCCCTTCCTCTCCCCTCCCCTCCCCTCCCCTCCCCCTGTATCCTCCCTTCCTCTCCCCTCACACCCTTCACCTGTCCGCCCCTCTCCACAACCCCACCCCCTTTTCCCAGAAAGCTTAAGAGGAAAGCTCACAGACTTTGGGGGGGGGGGTTTGGTTCTTCTCCTGGCCAGAGAAAGTCAAGACCTCTACTAGACTCCTGAACCTAAAAATGTGTATTTGATTAGCAATGCTTTAACAATAAATCAACTGTGGTAGTAACACCCCCCTTCCCCCATCCTAAACCCTAGTAACGGCTACCCTCCCCCTTCCTGTCTAAACCTAACACCGCCCCTCCCCCCTTCCTGTACCCCCCTTCCTGTACCCCCCTTCCTGTCTTCACCCTACCTGGTCATCTTTCCCCCGCCCCCTCCCTTTGTGTAACACCCCCCGTTCTGTAGTATCTCCTTCCTGTCTGCGTGTATCGCTTCCGCAACGGAATTCAGTTTCCGGGTTCCTCTGATTGGCCGCTACCCCCACGTGACCTGCCCCCCTATCCACCGCTCTGCCGCTGCCGCGGCAGCGCGATTGTTTACATCACGGTCCCCCATTTTCAATTCATATAGAACGACTACGCCGTAACAAATCATTAAAAAAATATACCGTTAACTGGAATATGTTGTGCCATTATGTTGGATTATGTAATTGGTTTGTCATGACAAACAAATAAAAAAATCGCGATTTACCAGCTGGCTACAACATGTGTGTTGATGTTGTAGCCACCTCCTCCGCGGCAATGAATGAATGAATGAAAACTTTATTTAACAGATTGCAGAATGGGTACAATACAGTACGGCTCAATACATACAATTGTTAAGGGGATGCAGACCTGAGAAAGACGTTTGTCTTGTTTCCATCAGGGTCCCCCATTTTCAATTCATATAGACATATATGACATACATGACATACAGATAGTCAGTACTGCTACATCTATACATTTATGACATACCAGATTTGCAAATACAGTACTGTTTGTGATACAGAAGGAGTCAAGAAAAGGGAGTATATACATTTGACGTAGAAACTGTACATTGGAGGAGGTTGGGTGGGGGGGGGTTGGGTACATTGGGATATTGACAACCATACTGGGTAATTTACATTGGAGGTGGTTGGGGGGGGGGGGGGGGCCGGGGGGCACACTGTATAAACAAGTAGCACTGTACATTGAGGGGGGGGGGGGAGGAGACACTGTACAAACAAACACAATTGTACATTGAACTATTGACAAAACCATACTAGGTAAATGACTGTACATTGGAGGGGGTTGGGTTAGGATATTTACAGGGGCCAGTGTTGAATTGCAGTCTCCCGTAGGTGTCCCTTGAGAGAGGTTTTGAAAGTGGGTAGTGATCCACATTCCTTTACAGCTTTGGGTAGGGCGTTCCACATTGATGTGGCATAATTGCGAAACGTGTTTAGTCCCTTATTTGAGCCGAATCTGGGTTTAACATGATTTGTGGAGCTCCCTCTGGTGTTGTGATCGTGGTATTCACTGACCTTTGGGAAGTATTTTGACATGTACATGGGTACCTTGGTCGTGTAGTGTATCTTGTAGACCAGGCCCATTGCAAGTTGTTGTACTCTGTCGTCTACTCTAAGCCATCCTAGGTTGTCAAAGTGGGCAGGGGTGAGGTGGGTTCTAGGAGTAAGGTCAAGCAGTAGTCTGACCAGTTTGTTTTGAGATGTTTGTAATTTTGTTTTTAGCGCCTTTGAGGTGCTTTGGTACCATGAGGTGCAAGCATAGTCGTAGTACCCCTGAATGAGTGCTCCTGCCAGAGTCTTCAGGGTGTTCTTGTTTACCAGAGAGGAGATCCGGTACAAGAATCGAGTTCGTTGGTTGACTTTTTTTATTACATTGGATGCCATTTTGTCACAGGAGAGATTAGCCTCTAGGATGGAACCCAGGTAGGTAATTTCATCTTTCCTTGTGACAATATTGTCACCCACTGTAACTGAGAAGCCGTCGGTCTTGCTGAGTTTGTTATTTGAACCGAAGAGAATGGACTCTGTTTTGCCCATGTGTAATGATAGTTTGTTATCAGCGAGCCATATGCAGATTCTGCCTAGTTCCGAGCTGAGGGTTTTTTCAACCTGTAACTTGTTCTTGTCAGAGACCAGCAGGGCTGAGTCGTCCGCAAACAGGAACAAGTTGCAGTCACAAGCTGACGACATGTCATTTGCATAAATTAGGAACAGTAGCGGTCCTAGTATGCTTCCTTGTGGAACACCACAGCTCACTGTGAGGGGGGGGGATAGGGTACCGTTTACCTCCACCATCTGTTCCCTCCCCTCAAGGTAGGATTGCATCCAGCTCACTGATAGACTATCAAAACCAATTGCTTTTAGCTTGTCAAGGAATGGAATACTAAGCTCCCCCTTAAGCTCCAGGAGAGAGGGGAGAGGCTGAAAACCCGCAGTTCTTGCCCGCCTGATGGGAGCCGAATCCCCGCATCCGATTTGTCTGATGAATACCCCCAAACATGGAGGTCCCGAATGCATGGAAGTATTGATTGCGCCGTAACAAATCATTAAAAAAAAGATACTGTTAACTGGAATATGTTGTGCCTTTACACATATGTTGGATTATGTAATTGGTTTGTCATGACAAACAAATAAAATATCGCATCCGCCGGCTGTCTCTGGCTTGCTCCAGCGGACACCAGAGCTCAGCCCGCGGCGAGAATGTGCTGCCACGAGCGGCATCGCTGAGCTCTGGCTCTGACTACATGCAGTCACTGAGTGTTGTGTTGCTGTAGCCAGCGGGTAAATCGCGATTTTTTTATTTGTTTGTCATGACAAACCAATTACATAATCCAACATATGTGTAAAGGCACAACATATTCCAGTTAACGGTATATTTTTTTAATGATTTGTTACGGCGTAGTCGTTCTATATGAATTGAAAATGGGGGACCCTGATGTAAACAAGACAAACGCCTTTCTCAGGTCTGCATCCCCTTAACAATTGTGTGTATTGAGCTGTACTCAAAACTAACTATCACTCAACTCACTATCACTCAACTCGCTACCGCCATGCATCACTAAAGTGGCTCGGGAGGTAGAGCAGTCGTCTGGCAATCCGGAGGTTCCCAGTTCGATTCCCACTCCTCCCGGGCAGCGTGTCGATGTGTCCTTGAGCAAGACACTTAACCCCTAATTGCTCCCGATGAGCAGGTTGGCACCTTGCATGGTTGCCTCCGCCGTCGGTGTGTGAATGTGTGAGTGAATGGGTCAAATGTGAGTAACAAATTGTAAAGCGCTTTGGATAAAACTAACTATCACTCAACTAACTATCGCCTAACTCGCTACCACCGAAGAGTCTCACAATATACTAACTCAATAGCTAAGGGGATGCAGACCAGAGAAAGACTTTTGTCTTGTTTACATCAGGGTCCCCCATTTTCAATTCATCATAACATATATGACACACACGACATACTGATAGACAGTACTGCTACAGAATTGAAAATGGGGGACCCTGATGTAAACAAGACGAAAGTCTTTCTCTGGTCTGCATCCCCTTAACAATTGTATGTATTGAGCCGTACTGTACTGTACCCATTCTGCAATCTGTTAATAAACTTTTCAATCAATCAATCAATCTATACATTTATGACATACCAGATTTGCAAATACAGTACTGTTTGTGATACAAAAAGTGTCCAGAAAAAGAGTGTATATACATTTGATGTAAAAACTGTACATTGGAGGAGGCTGGGTTGATGTGATGTCGATTGATATGAATAGCGCGTTACGTTAATAGAGAGATGAAAATAATACGTTATTTATATTGATGTGAGAGATGAAAACAATACGTTATTTATATTGATGTGATGTCGATTGATATGAATAGCGCGTTACGTTAATAGAGAGGCGAAAACAATACGACGTTAACTGAAAGCTGATGCACGGCGCTTGAGTGATAGTAGTATATTGAGCGAGTATTTAGGCGATAGTAGGGCTAACGCGATTGGGCGCTGAGAGGCCAATCAGGGCGCGCAAATCTCCTTCCTGTATGCCTGGTCATCCTTCCCCGCCCCCTCCCTTTGTGTAACACCCCCTCCCGCGTGAATTTTTTTCATAGCCTATGTTTGCGGAGACGCTCTCTGATTGGCCACTGACGTTTCTGGTCATGTGACATGTGCGCCAATCGTGTGACGCCTTTTTCTGCGACCGGTTAAGCTTAGGCACTCTTTCGAAGTTGGTTAAGGTTAGAGTTTGTCTTCGAGCAGGGCGATAGAACACCAGCCCTGATTTCAAATTCTCACCTTAACCAACTTCGAAAGAGTCGCCTAAGCTTAACCAGTGATAAACTAGGCGTTAGGTAGTTTGCAGGCCGTTAGAGCCGGAAATAGGCGCAGAAAAAGGCGTCACACGATTGGCGCACATGTCACATGACCAGAAACGCCAGTGGCCAATCAGAGAGCGTCTCCGCAAACATAGGCTACAAAAAAAAATCACGCCCCCCTCCCCCTTCCTGAACTATCTCCTTCCTGTCTACCTGCTCATCTTTCCCCCGCCCCCTCCCTTTGTGTATAAAGTTCTACTCACAGATGAATCGGGAGCTTGACTGGGTTCTCCTGGCCAGAGAAACGTTGAGTCCTCTACCAAACCCCTAAACTCATTTGTATTTCGATGTTTTAGCAAAATACATTTGTATCAACCTAATAATTATCGACTAAGATCATTCTTCCACACAAACACCAACATTTGGAACGAGATCCCATTCCACATCAATAACCTCCATATCACATTTCAAACAGGCCTACAAACAACATCTGATGCTAGAACACATCTGCAATCATTGATCCGACTCTTTCCTAGGTCTTAATCTTGTTGATACCGTCGATTTGTATTGACTGCTATGACTGCATGTTTGTCCTTGCTGTCCACAATGACTATAATGCAATGTCTTTGTCAGGATTATATGATTGTATGTAGTGCAACTGCCTATTTGTTTTGTATTTAAATGATTGTTTCATGTGCTACAGAACAGGAACCTGCTAAAAAACAGTTTGTAACTGAGTCAGGACAGTTTAAATGTACATTGTGAATTTTTTTTTTTTTTACCCTTTCCTGTATAAATAAAGTATAAATGAAATGGAAATGAAAAACCTAGATGATTTGACCGAGCGCATTCTCAACCTCTCCGTGGTCTCCTTGCCACTGCCCCGCCCCCCCCCCCCCCCCCCCCGCAGCGGACATCCTGGTGTACATCGACGACGTGTGCGTGCTGGGCGTGACTCACCGGGAGGTGGTGGAGATGCTGAAGTCGGTGCCCGCGGGCCACGACGTGGAGGTGGAGGTCAGACGGGGGTACCCCATGCTCTACAACCCCGACGGTGGCCCCAAGCCGGCGGACAGCAGGGACCCCTTCCAGCCGACGCCGCCCCCGCCCCCCACCACCACCCAGCCTCGGCCTCGTCAGCCCACGCCCACGCTCCCCCGGAGCCAGCACCTCAACCTCAACGGGGGGGTCCACTACGACGGGAGCTACGGGGACCCAGGAGTGGTGCGTTGTGTTGAATATTTTAAATCGGCCATGACAGTGAACTGTTAGAAATTCAGATGAGTCAAATTGTATAAAAAAATATATAGAACATAGTTTATTATCTCTTTCTATGGCCATAGAAAGAGATTATGCTCAGTTTACAATCGGAGACAAATGTGTACACACAAAAGCGTCTGACCAGAAAGTGAGAAAGAGCTCTGGTCAGACTTACAATAAATACATAATTGACACACGGCGGCTGGGTGGCGCAGCGGACTAAGCGCTCGTCACCAACGCGAGAGACACTGGTATCGAATCCGGCTGTCAGCATTGCCTCCGGCTTGGCCGGCCGTCATACTGGCTCAATTGGCAGAGTCAGCGGGAGGGAAGGTCGGTCAGGGCGCCTGCACACTGCACAGCGAGGGAGGGAGATGGTGAGGGTAGTGGGACCTCCCACACGTTACACCTCACCAATGAGAGTCCGCGCTGGCAGGTGAAAAGATGCTGCTGGCTGTCTCCTATGTATCGGAGGAAGCATCTTATAGTGGCTATTTACAAACAATTTTGTCTTTCGTATTTGCCACTTCCACTCCGGGGATAGCTTTAGTCAACGCGCACATAATAAAGATTCTGATCCATCCGTTTGGCTGTCACAATGAATCAATCATTTATTTCTAATAAGCAAAACAAACAAAACTCGTATATCTAATACATGCGTGCGTTGCGTGCAGTGCGTCTGTGCGTGCGGTGCGTGCGTTCGTGCGGTACAAAAACTGTTTGCTTTCCCGGTCCACGTCTCCCACGCAAGCCCCCACCCCTTATCAAGGTAAACTACACAGGTGGATAGCTCAGGTAGGTCTCTTTAAAGGGAAAGTGCACATAGTTTCAAACCATAAGAATAGTTACAATAAGATAATCAGTGTAAATAATATCATGACTTGTCAATCAAATTATCAGTTTTCGTTTTCATATTTCGTAATCCATAAAGCATTTTCATAATTCAAATAATTGCATGATACAAACTCAAAGATTAAATAACTCAAGAATGGCTCCTACAAACCGGCCTCTAATTGTCCATTATCCTGAAAAGGGACAATTATTCTATGCAAATATGTTAATAGGAGCCTGAACATGTCTTTATATAGTTCATGTAGGAATCGAAATATTCCAAAAAGGGGGTATGTTCCACGAAAAAGCGTATAATCCACAAAAAAGGTATAATCCATAAAAAGGTGTAGTCCATCAGCGTAACAAAGGTTCGGGCATTGCCCTCGAAAAGGAAAAAACAAACAAGCGCGTGAAGAAGTCAGCAGGGGCTAGTCAATGTCAGTCAATCTGCTTCTTTCAGCAAGCATAATTTGCTGATGGGCCTTTCTGGGATATTGTACTTGGTCTTGACCTTTACCTTGCGTACATGCCCTCTGCTGTCAGGCATTGTCTCTTCCACCTTGCCCATGAGCCAGGAATTTCTTGGTGATGACTCATCCACAATGAGGACCACGTCCCCTGGGGCTAAGTTCTTCCTTACTTGGTTCCATTTCTGACGTTCTTGAAGCAGAGGGATGTACTCCTTTTCCCATCGCCTCCAGAAGAGGTCGGCCATGTACTGGACCTGCCGCCATCTCCTTCTGCAGTACGAGTCCTCCTTTGTAAACAAACCAGGTGGTAGAATGGGTTTTCCTTTCAACTGCAGTAGATGGTTCGGGGTCAGAGCCTCAAGATCGTTAGTCAGTATCCTCTTTCTTCAGCGCAGATATTTCATCCTGGAAATGCTGCTGCTGTACGTAGCATACAAGTGTCTCCTCAGCATGCGCAAGATCTTCAATTGAGAGACTCTGAGCTCCTAGCTGAGC
>NW_028174806.1:34393-81570 GCF_963971535.1 Notolepis coatsorum
CGTGGAGGGCAAGGGTGAAAGTACAGTAATCAAGAAAAGTGAAAGGGAGTGAATAGAGGAGGGAGAGGTGGAGAGGAGGGGGAGGTGGAGAGGTGGGGGAGGAGGAGAGGAGGGGGAGGTGGAGAGGCGGGGGAGGAGGGAGAGAAGGAGAGGAGGGGGAGGTGGAGAGGAGGAGAGGTGGGGGAGGAGGAGAGGAGGGGGAGGTGGAGAGGTGGGGGAGGGAATGGAAATAGGATGCGCAGGGCGGGGGTGCTGGTTGTGGAGGACTTCCTCCTCCTGTGACAGGGAGCAGGGGGGGGGGGGGCAGTGTGTAGGTGAGTCCTATCTATAGAGGAGGGGGGAGGAGGCGTGCGCTGCAAGAGAGCACACCTGCTGGAGCCTGTGAGAAGGAAGTGGCCACAAGATGCCATTGAGAAGGTGCTTCGCCTCCAGGATGGGACGTGTTTTGTGAACACTGCAGGCAGCTCCACGAGACTTTAGTCTGAACGTTGGTTATTGTTCTCGTATCTCGAGTTAATTATATTGTTTATTTACACTGATTATTTGTACTCATATTCAGAGTTAATTATATTGTTCACACTGTTTATTTTACTCATATTTCTATATTCAGAGTTAATTATATTGTTTAACTCTGAACATTGTTACTCAGCTGTGGGGTTTTGAGGTCTCATGTTGGCTCTATTCTCACAAATCTGAAAGCATTATCTACTCCTCAGTGGCTTGTATGAAATTAAATGACCAGGCACCGATTGTAGGGTCTTATTGAGCAATCTTCAAATTATTAGTATTACATGATGTGAAAAGTACAGGCTCATACCTTCAAAATAAGCATCACTTCACAAAAATCGGGCGGATACTTTTTCAATCTGTGTCTTATGAACATGATGATTTTTGATGAGCTCGTTTTGAGCCAGAGACCTTCAAAAGCTTGGAGCTGTTTCTGGCAACAATGCATTCTGTGAACTACTTTACCCAGGAGCCATTGCAATACACATAACCCCTCCCCACCTAACAACTTCCAGGTGACCTGCAGAGGGCGGTCATGTGGGGCTTTGCTATTATGACGTGATGATGTGAGACAGTCTTTTTTTTTTTACTTCAGTTTTTATTAACATTTATAGACAAACAACACTTACACAATACCTACAATGACATCAACAACACAACAGTACATCAACATGGGCCCCTTGAATTCGGCCGCTCTCAGCCTCCTCACAGCACGGTGGTGTAGTGGTTAACACTGTCTCCTCACAGCACGGTGGTGTAGTGGTTAACACTGTCTCCTCACAGCACGTGGTGTAGTGGTTAACACTGTCTCCTCACAGCACGGTGGTGTAGTGGTTAACACTGTCGCCGCCTCACAGCACGGTGGTGTAGTGGTTAACACTGTCGCCTCACAGCACGGTGGTGTAGTGGTTAACACTGTCTCCTCACAGCACGGTGGTGTAGTGGTTAACACTGTCTCCTCACAGCACGGTGGTGTAGTGGTTAACACTGTCTCCTCACAGCACGGTGGTGTAGTGGTTAACACTGTCGCCTCACAGCACGGTGGTGTAGTGGTTAACACTGTCGCCTCACAGCACGGTGGTGTAGTGGTTAACACTGTCGCCTCACAGCACGGTGGTGTAGTGGTGAACACTGTCGCCTCACAGCACGGTGGTGTAGTGGTTAACACTGTCTCCTCACAGCACGGTGGTGTAGTGGTTAACACTGTCGCCGCCTCACAGCACGGTGGTGCAGTGGTTAACACTGTCTCCTCACAGCACGGTGGTGTAGTGGTTAACACTGTCTCCTCACAGCACGGTGGTGTAGTGGTTAACACTGTCTCCTCACAGCACGGTGGTGTAGTGGTTAACACTGTCTCCTCACAGCACGGTGGTGTAGTGGTTAACACTGTCTCCTCACAGCACGGTGGTGTAGTGGTTAACACTGTCGCCTCACAGCACGGTGGTGTAGTGGTTAACACTGTCTCCTCACAGCACGGTGGTGTAGTGGTTAACACTGTCTCCTCACAGCACGGTGGTGTAGTGGTGAACACTGTCTCCTCACAGCACGGTGGTGTAGTGGTTAACACTGTCTCCTCACAGCACGGTGGTGTAGTGGTTAACACTGTCTCCTCACAGCACGGTGGTGTAGTGGTTAACACTGTCTCCTCACAGCACGGTGGTGTAGTGGTTAACACTGTCTCCTCACAGCACGGTGGTGTAGTGGTGAACACTGTCGCCTCACAGCACGGTTGTTACAATGTTACTGACCCTAAGCTGCCAGAGTTTACCCTTCCTGCTGACTTGTTGTACAGAACTTGTAAGTCGCTTTGGATAAAAGCGTCAGCTAAATTACTAAATGTAAATGTAAATGAGCATATCTCCTTATCCGTTAGTCATAAATCTCCCTCTGCATAGTGCACCTTTAGCCTTTTATTGCCGTAGCTCTACTTTATAGGATACTGTTTGTAGAGAGTGAATGCCGGGTTTATTTATTTATTACGATAGCAGTGGGAGAGACATGATCATGTGATGTGTGTCTTTATGGATACAAAACATGCATATTGTCTCTGTTCCTCCAGGGAGAAGGATGCAGAAATGCATAGAGTGCATCGAACTGGAAATCCTGAGTGCTGGATGTGACTGGATGTTCAGTTCAGAAACTGATTCCAGATCAGTGATTCCAACATATTTGACACAACACAAGGACCTATGAAGTCTGCCATATTGGTTTGTCTGCCATTATAATTTGCCTTACTCCTTGCTATGTGGCATGTGGGGACCAGCTTCATTCAAATGTGTAATTTTGATAAAAACCATATGATCCAATCGAATTTCTATAATTTATTCTTTTTATGTTTTTAACTACCGGGCAGTCTGGTAGAGAGAGAGAGAGAGAGAGAGAGAGAGAGAGAGAGAGAGAGAGAGAGAGAGAAGAATGGGAGACAGAGCGGGGGGAAGACATTCGGCAAAGAACGCCAGGTCCGGTAATCAAACCCGGGTCGGCCGTGCCGTGACGCAGCGCGTTACGTGGTTGGCCACTTGGGCACCCCCAATAGAATTAAATGCATTAGATGTCAATGTCAACGCATTGTCCGATTTGCACCAAACTTGACAAATATGGTGCAAATGACAATAAATAGGATGCCTATGAAGTTTGGAGTCATTTGGCCTCATGGTGTCGATATTCTCACAAAATAAAAATAAAAAGGTTAACTATCCTCAACTACTTGCCCAATCATGATATCTGAAATGTGTTGGTACTTTGTGATATCCTATTGTGAGACGTAAAACTATATGACCACTATTTACATCTCAAACACAGCTTGTGTTTCTTACTCCTCCTAGACACATGATTCTCACTCAACACCTCTTAAATCTTAAAGTGTTGAAGATTAAAGAGAGACGTTTGATAAGAAAACACCTAGCCTAAAGTTAAGTGTTGAAGATTAAAGAGAGACGTTTGATAAGCAAACACCTAGCCTAAAGTTAAGTGTTGAAGATTAAAGAGAGACGTTTGATAAGAAAACACCTAGCCTAAAGTTAAGTGTTGAAGATTAAAGAGAGACGTTTGATAAGCAAACACCTAGCCTAAAGTTAAGTGTTGAAGATTAAAGAGAGACGTTTGATAAGAAAACAAATAGTGTTACAAAGGGTCAGATTAAACCGAATATATATATTTATTACTTGAGATATATTGTATAGTATTTGTATATCGTCTGATATCCCTTGTATATTCTTTGTACATATACACGGAATATCCCTTTACCTAGTACAGGCCAGACCATAATATTCGTTCTCCTATTGGACAGCGACCCCCTAGGCGCCACGGCCATACCCCCAATGTCTAGTTCAAAGTCACCGCTAAGACATGTCTCAACATGCCCAGGTTTGCGCAGTAATACGAGACAGAAATAAGGCTGGTACTAGATTATTCACCTTACGTATAAATACGTTGCAGGTGGATACAGCAGTGTGTTACCCCAATAAGTTGAAGCCTTCACCACGATACAACGTGCTGTGAAGTGGGCCCGTTTTGCCCCAAAATAGAGCCTTGAGACCGCGTGCGAAGTGATAGCTGAAGTGTCAGAGTTTAACGCTGTATCGTCGAGTTCGACCTATTCTATTATTAAGTAATAGTCTATTATGTATAGTGTATCGTGCGGCTACCGTTCTACAGTGACCAGCATCATCGTACCGAGCTAGTGTGCTTATCCAGGCTGGGCGGCCTAACCTTGTGCCGTCATCCGAGGAGCCCTAGACGAGAACCGTGTGGATATGTACACTGGATAACCTACACCGACGACTACAGAGCCCTTTTCGGCTGGATTATATTGCTTTGGTCCTGTGGCTGCTGGAGCAGAGAATCGTCTACCCCACTACCGTGTGGGATTTACCCTGTGAGGAGCACCGTCGAGCCCGCCTCTAGGACTCTGAGGCTGGCTAGCTTTCATCCATGCGGCACTGCATACCGGAGAATAGCTGTTGCTTTGTCTACGGATCAAGGGATTATTGCACCGTCTCCTGTACCTGGAGTCTCCTTATTCCTCGTTGATCCAGACTTTTGCTACCGACAAATCCTCTCCCCTGCTGGCTTACAACCGGAGGGAACCCCCCTAGTATCTCCAGCTGACCTACGAGTGTACCTTATATAATTCTTATGCTACAGGTGGTATTAATTATCCCCTTCGTAATATGCTCATGGACTTACGCTCTTGACCTATTCATGCACATTCTTCGCCTTACAAGCGCAACTCTAATTCTTAATAAATGTAAGATAATCTTGGTGCTCTTCTAATAAATATTATAAACAGTACTTTTCTTGTTAAGCCGTGTTATTGTGTGGGTGTTCATCTCATATACATGTGTACTGTATGGCCAGTAGTAATGTACATAACTCAGTAGTGGTTTAATGATACCATACTTATTCAATACAGTCAGGGAATTGTACCCCTCAGTTACAAATAGCCTAAAGTTAAGTGTTAAAGATTAAAGAGAGACGTTTGATAAGCAAACACCTAGCCTAAAGTTAAGTGTTGAAGATTAAAGAGAGACGTTTGATAAGCAAACACCTAGCCTAAAGTTAAGTGTTAAAGAGAGACGTTTGATAAACAAACACCTAGCCTAAAGTTAAGTGTTAAAGATTAAAGAGAGACGTTTGATAAGCAAACACCTAGCCTAAAGTTAAGTGTTAAAGAGAGATGTTTGATAAACAAACACCTAGCCTAAAGTTAAGTGTTAAAGAGAGACGTTTGATAAACAAACACCTAGCCTAAAGTTAAGTGTTAAAGAGAGACGTTTGATAAACAAACACCTAGCCTAAAGTTAAGTGTTTTCCATAGGACCCAACCCCCCCCCCCCCCCCCCAACACTCACACACACATTTAGATTTAGATTTAGTCATTTAGCTGACGCTTTTATCCAAAGCGACTTACAAGTTCTGTATGACAAGTCATCAGGAAGGGCACAACTCTATCAGCTGAGTAACAATGTTCATCAAAGTGTTGAGTGCTACAGTGTCGGTTAGTTTATTAGGACATGTGCATGACAGTAAGGTTATTTATTTTTTATCCACTTTTTCTCCTTATTTTTCTATTTTTCTCCCATCCCAATTTCGCCTCACCAATTCTCCCTTCAATTCTACCCTCCCCTGTCTTGAACGTCGCTAGACCATGCCTCCCACTGGTCGGCTGCAATGTGGACGAAGCCTTGCATCACGTGTCCCCTCCGGTACACGAGGAGGCAGCTGTCGCATCTTTTCACCTGTACAGCGCGATCTCTCAGCGGCGAGGAGTAACGCGTGGGAGGCTCACGCTGCCCCTGATACTTCCTGATTCTGCTGTACAGGCGCACCAACCGACCTGTAGGAGTCGCCGTCCACAACGTCCAATCCCCACCCACCAGCTTTCCCACCCCTAACACTGCCAATTGTGTTAGTATGAACGACCAGCCAAGCTGGTAGCAACGCAGAGAGCTGGGCTCGAACCCAGCATCTCCTGCGTTAGTGGCGAGCGCCTTGCCCACTGCGCCACTTAGCCGCCCGGCAGTAAGGTTACTAGGGTTCGATTTTTTTTACACACACACACACACACACACACACACACACACACACACACACACACACACACACACACACACACACACACACACCGCAGCAACATCCCCCTCCTCCACACACACACACACACACACACACACACACACACACACACACACACACACACACACACACACACACACACACACACACACACACACACACACACACACACACACACACACACACACACACACACGTTTCCCATTCTGAGCTCGAGTCTCTGGCTGCTTGGCAACAGCGCGGACTGCCTGTGTGGGCGTTTGGCACCGAGTACTCGGCGAAAGCAATGACGGGTGGGGTGAGGGGGGGGGGGGGGGATGCACAGTTACAGTTACGACTCGATCTACGCATCATGCCAGCACCTGCTATACTCTGACTTTGTGTGCACAAGTGTGTGCGTGTGTGTGTACATAGTGTGTGTGTGTGTGTGTGTGTGTGTGTGTGCGTGTGTGTTCTGCTGCAAGAGTTATGATGCACTCAAGAGAAAAAAAACAATTAGGCTTAATTTAGTAGAGATGGGTGAGAGGCGACGGAAGGATTAATTCAAGAAGCTAATATCCATAATGATACCGGGGGACATTCTGTTAAGCCTGAGGCCAGACGTGGGCCCCCGCCCCCCACAAGGCCACAGGAGAGGAGGACAGACCAACATTTCCAATCACACGGGGCACCCGGAATGAACACTACACAACAACAACCATCAAACGCACATAGCACACACATCCACACGCACACACTCACTTTAAACAAACACACTGTAGCACCCACTCCACACACTATATAGCACACACTCACTTTAAACAAACACACTGTAGCACCCACTCCCCACACTTTATATTTATTGATGAAGGATTGCACTACAACTCGTACACCTTACTGTAAATTGTACCTAAATTGTACCTCATCCCATTTCTGCTTTGCACTATATAGTACTGTACATTAGTACACTGCATAGTATTGTATATTATATGGTAACTCAGTTACGTCTATTCTGCATCGAACATTGTACATATGTCTATACTGAACACTGTGACCTCATTTTCTACTTCTAAATTACATGCTATACTATGTTATTTGATACTATCTTGTCTAGCACAGTCTCTGGAGCGTAACAGTAAGAAGCATTTTGTATGAAAGTATTCTGTACTTCTGTATGACAACTATTAAAGAAACTTGAAACTTGAATCTGGTCTAGAAAGTGCTCTCTTCGACATTTTTATCCTCCATCTGTCTATCCATCATTCAGCTTGGCTTCTGTCTTTCACCCCGCTCCTGCTCTCACTCCTACCCTCTCTTCTCTTCTCTCCCTCTATTCTATGTCTCTCGCCCACAGAGTTCTTCATAGAAGAGCTCACAGCGTTCCCACGGTAACCAATCTCCCTATTCTCCTCCAGAGAGGAGCAGGCACATGTGTGTGTTTTTTCGCTAACATCTCGCTTTCAGAGTGCCACTTATCTTCATTTGAATAGCAAACAGAATGAATAAAGTAATGGTTTTAAAAGCGAAAACCCCAGAATCAATAATGCCTCGTCTTCAGCAGCCATGTCCAGCCATGGCCAGGTGTGGTTACGGTACGGTTGGGTTTTTGCGTTTTCATTGCATTTCTGGTAAACTCTCCGGTTGCTAGGCAACCTTTCAAAAAAATTCACACCAACTGTGGTACACAAGCTATTAAACCATCATTCATGACATAACAGAATAACATAACAGCTTTGGCTCAGATCTGGCCGCAGGTTGTGAAAGGTAGCCCTCTCAGCCAGGGTCCACCCAGGTTTGGCCGCAGGCTCTAAAGACAATGGAGACACCCACTGTGTGACAGACGGCTAAACCTTAGCTAGTGGAGACAAGTGTAGCTACCGGTATATACACACAAAGCAAATCTAATATTGACAAAACAAATATTACATTGTGAAGCGTTGGGAGGGAATGACCCCCCCCCCCCCTTCCCCCATGATGACACCCACCCAGGATGCGACCCCCCTCTGCGTGCCCCCCCTGTCTCCCTATCTCCGGCTGTCTCGTATAGTGATGACCGGAATGTTTGATGTCTCGTGATGACCGGGAGGATGCGACCCTCTCTGCATCGCCCCCTGTCTCCCTGTCTTTGGCTGTCTCGGAGTGATGACCAGAGTGTAGGATGTCCCGGGAGGACGCACCCCTGTGCCTCAACTAGAGCCGATATCAGTTCTATCTTTAATCTTATAAAATGTTCAGTTGTTATCACGATCAGCTCTATATTACATTTTTCAAAATGTTCAGTTGCTATCGCATGCACTCATCTGTGTTTCACTACACACATGGTAGCCCCTTTCGTGACTTTCGGTTTGCAAGCCTGTGGCTTTTGTGACCGGAGTCACTTGCCCACCCGCCCCGATCACCCAGTAGAGAAACGACCAAGCGTCGTCAAGGGGCTCGCGGTGTGTCAAGAATACATCAGATCTGAATTTCAAAGATACCCAGCGTACAATATGGGTCTAACACAGCTTCACGATGGGGTCTGGAAGCTCGGAGTTGCTAATAAACAGTTTAAAACATTGTTACTCGACGAGTGGTATTTACAGACCGAATGTCCATCTCCGCCGTTGGTGTCACAGCGCATGCGCACCATGCCGCGTTCACGTTACTGGGAAGAAGCGGAAGAACCAGAGGACATCTCGTTACTACAACTAGGAAGCCTTCACGCTTTGACTCTATATATATCTATGGATGAAACGCCCACATCCATACTTCCGCAATTCGTGACGCGAAGTGGGAGATATGGGGTCTATAAAAGAATCCCATATGTCCTAGTAGGAATTACCACTAGGAGGCTGACGTGAATGGTTTTTCCCAGTCGGAAGCTGGTTCTTCCGCTTCTTCCCAGTAACGTGAACGCGGCATGGTGCGCATGCGCTGTGACACCAACGGCGGAGATGGACGTTTGGTCTGTAAATACCACTCGTCGAGTAACAATGTTTTAAACTGTTTATTAGCAACTCCGAGCTTCCAGACCCCATCGTGAAGCTGTGTTAGACCCATATTGTACGCTGGGTATCTTTGAAATTCAGATCTGATGTATTCTTGACACACCGCGAGCCCCTTGACGACGCTTGGTCGTTTCTCTACTGGGTGATCGGGGCGGGTGGGCAAGTGACTCCGGTCACAAAAGCCACAGGCTTGCAAACCGAAAGTCACGAAAGGGGCTACACACATGGGTGCATGCTTACCAACTGTACGCCTGTTTTTAATGCCACATGCAACACACCGACATCTAAGAAGGGAGATCCCCCCTTGAATTGGCCCTTCTAAGGTTTCTCTCCTCCACATTGCCTGTGGTGCATTTTTTCCTATTATTAGGTTTTAGTGAGTTTTTCCTTACCTTTGCGTGGGGTATGTCTGGGAGTGTTGCATGCATGCATGCATTTATTATTTATTTTTAGTTTATTATAATTTTCTGGACCTTATGGTATTCTTGTTTTTTCTTGACTTACTGTGTTTTTTCTTCTTGACTTGTTTAAAGAAGACGTGTCTCTGTTAAGCACTTTGAGTTGCACTCTGTGTATGAAAGGTGCTATATAAATGAAGATTATTATTATTATTATTATTATTATTATTATATTATTATTATTATTATTATTATTATTATTATTATTATTATTATTATTATTATTATTATTATTATTATTATTATTATTATTATTATTATTATTATTATTATTATTATTATCATAGACTCTCCCCTTCCTGTACCCCTCTTTCCTTTCTTCAACACCCCACCCCCCCCCCTCCCCCATTCCGGTCACCCTACCTAGGCATCGTTCCCCCGCCCCCTCCATTTGTGTAACACCCCCCCCCTTCCTGTACTCTACCTGGTCACCTTTCCCCACCCCCTCCATTTGTGTAACACCCCCCCCCCCCCCTTCCTGTACTATATCTGGTCACCTTTTCCCGCCCCCTCTCTTTTGTGTAACACCCCCTCCCCCCTTTCCCCGCCCCCTCCCTTTTGTGTAACACCCCCTCCCCCCTTTCCCCGCCCCCTCCATTTGTGTAACAACCCCCCCCTTCCGGTACTATACCTGGTCACCTATCCCCGCCCCCTCCCTTTTGTGTAACACCCCCTCCCCCCTTTCCCCGCCCCCTCCCTTTTGTGTAACACCCCCTCCCCCTTCCTGTATACCTGGTCCCCGTTCCCCGCCCCCTCCCACGGTGTATAAAGTTCTACTCACAAGACAAATCGGGAGCTTGATTGGATTCCCCCGGCCAGAGAGTCATCAAGTCCTCTACCTAAACTCCTGAACTAAATTGTATTCGATTTAACATGTTTTAGCAAATACATCTGTATCAACCAAGATGATTTGACCAAGCGCATACTTACCTCTCCGGTTTCCACAACACTTGCAACGATGGAGATTCGCTCAAACTGAATAGAAACTGTAAGTGCCAATGAAGTGTAAAGCTCCAGATACTCAGTGGTGGAAAGTAACTAAGTACTTTTACTCAAGCACTGTACTTAAGTAAAATATGAGTAGCTCAAAATTGTACGTGAGTATTTTCATTTTAGGGAACTTTATACTTTCACTCCACTACATTCGAAGGGAAATATTGTACTTTTTACTCCACTACATTTATCTGAACCCATCAGTTACTAGTTACTTTGAAGAAAAAGATTTTGCATAGAAAACATGGCAGAAATGTAGGAAGATTATATACTTTCACATTTGAAGCCTGTCAATTTCAAGAGGACGTAATCAGAGCAGCATAACTGGACCACATACCACTTTAACATAAGCTTTAATCAGAGCAGATTAACAGGACCACATACCACTTTAACATAAACTTTAATCAGAGCAGCATAACTGGACCACATACCACTTTAACAGAACCTTTAGAGGTCAAAATGGATCGAGGTTTGAATGCTCCCAAGCACTGAAATACACAACCTCCAGGTTAAACCCTACTGATCAATTATGGGTAGTTTACATCATTGGTATATAATTTCATTATTTATTTTTTTCCATTTGACACCGGAAATGCCACTCCGAAAGAGTTAAAAAGGTCCACGCACGAATAACACGCACGAGCAAATTAAAAAGCTTATCAAACGCTAACTAGGGCCGTGACGTCACAACAGGAAACGTATGCCTTATGCCCGTCCGGGTCATAGTACTACTGGATAATTGGCGCTGGCTAACGTTAGCATTATGTCTACTGTCGTGAACCATTTTAGATCGGGGCATGTAGAGGAGTTTGGGGAACGAGTAAAATCATGTGCAGGTCCTCTTCTCAGACCTGTGTGGTGGTTCTCTCCTCTTTGTGTGCCCCCGTCCTCGCGGGTGTCCTGCCGGGGAGCTTGTGGACGCGACAACAGCGGCGGCCGTAGGGTGTTTGAGCCTGTAGCGTTAGTTAGCTCATAGCTACCACTAGCCTTTACGGGCTCGAGCACCCTACGGCTGCCGCCGTTGTCGCGTCCATGGGCTCCCCGGCAGGGTACCCGTGGGGACGGGGTGTACAGAGAGGAGAGAACCATTTTGGGTCGGCCGTTCATGCCGGCCAGCGAGCCGGACGTCGGGATATGTTGTTAGCACAATAGCTACCAAGCTAAGCTATGTTAGCTTCTAACGGTGTATACACAATATGTACAACGACACAATGATTTACATTATTACAAATATGGTAACGTGGTTGTGGCTTTTACAAATAGTGGTTAGCTTTAGAGATGGATGGCTATGATCACGGAGCAATAGTGTTGTTAGGTGAAACAGATACATTTTCATTCGGCTAGTAGTAGCAAGGCTCTCTGCCTGCAGTGCCTGCCACTAGCTGTGTGTGACTCTCAGAGCCCCCTGGTGCCCTGCACCTCTTGTGACGACATCATTTCGATTACACGTGCACGTTATGAACCATTGATTAAAATATCCACGTGCGTGGTGATTGTGTTGGGCAGACAAAATGTTTGATAAAAACGCTAAAACTGCGTCAATTTCAATACTTTTTTTTCCCTTCTTCATGAAAGTCACCCGTTGGCCTAGTCCACATTGTTTATTGAACAAAAATACAACATGAAGGTTGGCCTTTAAGTAAAGGAACTGTGTACTTTTTCCACCACTGCAGATACTTCTCCACTACATTCGAAAGGAAATCAAAGGCTAGGGGTCACAAACGCTTCACAAGCCCTCCTCCCCCCAAGGCTAATAACACTAATCTCTGCTCTCATTTAGGATCTATGTCCCCACGGCTGTTGTTCACGCTCAATTGACCTATCTCGAGCCCCGCCCTCTCTTCTTGATCCTCCAATCACAACTGTTGCTTCCCTCGGGCGGGGCTTTAGATAGCTCAATTACTATCTGTACATGCAACCGCAAATTTTACAGGGCAAATGACTAGTAACAAACCAGCGTTGTGTCAGGGAAGGGGGTGGGGTGTGGGTGGTCGGAGTAGGTGGGGGGCTGTGTGTGGCGGCGGGGGCGGGGGGGTTGGGGGGTAGGTGTGTGTTGTAATACAATATATCAGAACTGCCTTAGGGAAAGCTTTGCAGTTTCCACGGCAACTGTATCGTTCACACTATCCTAGAATCCTGGAGTCAACGATGCTTCACTTCCAGCGAAAAACTTTCATGTGGGTCAATTTCATGAACAAATCTTGCCTCATAAAGTGAATCATTTCTAAGGTATATTTTCAAAACTGAATAAACAAACGGTTCTCAGAGGAAATTGGATTCCTGGAAACGCTGTTTGAGAAGAAAAGTTACTATTTCATTGTTGTCATTTACAAAGTTACAAAAACTGTTGTTGTCGTTTACAAAGGCAGGGCCCCACAATTTAGTCGACAAGCATATTCTAGGCTTACGTTTGGTTCACAGTGCACAATTATTTATGAAAACATGAGATAGAATAATTCTAAGAGTTACAGTAAATGTCTTTTGCAGGCTCTGGAAACAAATCTCCCTCCTTCAAAAACGGCATAGTGCACTTTTAACCCTTTCACTAGTGAAAGGGTTAACCTTCTGCAGTGTGGTTGTGAAAGGGTTGACCCGTTTGCCGTATGGCAGTGAAAGGGTTAAGCTTCCTTATTGTCACAGTGAAAGGGTTAACCCTTTGTAGTGTGGTTGTGATAGGGTTAACCTTATGTCGTGTTTGTTAAAGGGTTGACTTAGGGCTGGGAGAATAATTTATTTAATCGATTAATTCGAATTCATGATTTAGGACGATTTAAAAAATGAAAATCGATTTTCAAATTTTTAATATTTTTATCTTACAAAAAATGATGTTTGGTGAAAGTTAGATTAGCACTTTATTAATCCCAATAGGGAAATTCATTCTTGTTTGATAATTCTTTTGTGTCAAATAAAAACAAAGCTTATTTGAATGATTTCCTTGGTGTTTCTAGTTTTTAAGAGAAAAAGATTGATTAAAATCGTAAATCGGATGTATTGTGGTGTGAAAAAATCGGAGATAAAAATGTTAGGCCATATCACCCAGCCCTAGGTTGACCCTTTGCCGTGTGGCAGTGAAAGGGTTAACCTTCCGTATTGTCTCAGTGAAAGGGTTAACCCTTTCGCAGTGTGGTTGTGAAAGGGTTGACCCTTTGCCATGTGGCAGTGAAAGGGTTAACCGTCTGTAGTGTGATAGTAAAGGGTTAACCTTCTGTAGTGTGGTAGTGAAAGGGTTAACAATAACAGTGAGAGAGACATGTGACGTGATGTTGTGTGTCTTTATATGGATACAAAACCATGCATATTGTCTCCGTTCCTCAAGGGAGCAGGGTGCAGAATGCAGATAGACTGAGAGAGAGTGCATCCAACTGGAAATCCTGAGTGCTGGCTACGTTCAGTTCAGAGAGAGCTGAGGTCATTGGTCGGGGTGGGGGGGGGGGGCTCATGTTTCATTGGACGAGCATGATTTGACTCTGTGTGACCACGCACACACAGGGAGTTACGCGTGACAGGATACAGACAGTATAGCCTACCTACTTGTCTTGTAAAATGGTGAGAATATTATACACATACATACAGTATATACGTGAAGCGATAGATATCTGGTGGCAAGACGAAAGTCTTTCTCTGGTCTGCATCCCCTTAACAATTGTATGTATTGAGCTGTACTGTACTGTACCCATTCTGCAATCTGTTAATAAAGTTTTCAATCAAACAAATCAATCAATTCAAGTCAGGCAGTTGGGAAGCAGATTCATCGCCCACACACATCATACGCAACACCCTCCTGCTACACACGTCCGCCATTAAACGTGACGGAAAAAAAAACACAACCCTGGCGATTAGTCATCATGATTATTGTGTGTTAAGTATTGTGAGTATTGTTGGAAATGTCATCAAAGAACAGCCATTTCCACCGGTTACGCTCAATCTATAATGTTGTGAAATAGTTAAAAAAAAAATAAAAAAAAAAAAAAAAAAAAAGGAGAAAGAAAAGAGAGTTGGGCAGGTGCTTGACTTGTTGAGAAAATAGCATCTGCAGCTCCAGGCTAATGCTGGCTCCTGTGGAGAGCCGTGCTGAGCCATGCTGAGCCGTGGAGAGCCGTGGAAAGCCGTGGAGAGCCCCCAGAAAGAGCCTGCAGAAAGCACGTTATCTTACATCACTGTTACTGGAGCAGGTCAACGTAGGCTGAGTTCAGCGTTCCCACACATCTTTGCCCAAAGGCCCCCCAAAAAAAGGCACGTTTTCCACCAACAACATTTCACATCTCCGCTATATATCTTGATAGATGCATCGCCGTTGTTGTGTCCTTTATCCCGTTATTAGTACCGCGAGGGGAAGTCGATCACAGTCGATCAAGTGAGTCAGTGACAGTTACCAGTGCCTTATTCCCTCACTCAGGGAAGGTGATGGTGGAGAAACAAATGAGAGGATGAGAGCGAGAGAGAGGGAGAGAGGGAGAGGGAGAGAGAGAGAGAGACACAGAGACACAAAGAGAGAGAGAGAGACACAGAGACACAGAGACACAAAGAGAGGGAGAGAGAGGGAGAGAGAGAGAGAGAGAGAGAGAGAGAGAGAGAGAGAGAGAGAGAGAGAGAGAGAGAGAGAGAGAGAGAGAGAGAGAGAGCACAAAAGTAATTTCTTCTCTGAGTCATATCTGCAGCAGTGAGAAAAAGTGAGGGGGAGAGAGTGTATGAGAGAGGGACAGAAAAAGAGGGAGAGACAGAGATAAGGAGAGACAGAGATAAGGAGAGAGAGAGAGCGCGCAAGAGAGAGAGATAGAGAGAGAGATAGAGAGAGAGAGACAAAGAGAGACAGCGAGAGAGAGAGAGAGAGAGAGAGAGAGAGAGAGAGAGAGAGAGAGAGAGAGAGAGAGAGAGAGAGAGAGAGAGAGAGAGAGAGAGAGAGAGAGAGAGAGAGAATGCATGTCACACAAGGAATAAAACAAGGCCCCAGTAAACATGTCATCATCCCTCACCCTTTGGGACGCATCGTTTATGACTGATGGATTTCTTCCTGTATTTAAATGTCACGCTTCAGCCCATGTGGGCTTATGAGACGCGTTTCCTTCTCAGTTTTCATGAACAATGACCAAAACATGCATCGAAAACACATGATTGTGTCAAACTCAAGGCCCGTGGGCCTTGCATTTTCAGTAGGGATGCACCGATCCGATATTGATATCGGATATGGCCCCGATACGATTAAAATAGCTGGATCGGGTATGAAAAAAATATATATGTATATATATATTGGAATTATAAAAAAAAAATATATATAATAATAATAAAATAAAATAATAAATAACAATTCAGTACATATCTATCGACCCTTCTTTCTCCCGAGGGAGTTAACGTCCATCATCATGATCGGAGTATACATCCCACCACAAGCAAGCACTGGGGCCGCACTCTCGAAGCTACACGACGAGGTAAACAAACAACAGACAGCTAACGTAGACGCTGCTATTTTGGTTCTGGGCGATTTCAACAGCGCACGTCTTAAAAAGGTGTTGCCGAATTTCTATCAGCATGTGACCTGTCCCACCAGAGGCGAGAACATATTAGACCATGTATACTCGCAATTTAAGAATGGGTATAAGTCACAGGCTCTTAGTCCATTCGGGAAGTCCGATCACGCCGCCATCTTTCTTTTGCCAAAGTACAAACAAAGTCTCAAGCGAACGCCGGTGGTCTCGCGAGAGGTTAAGCGTTGGACCGTGACGTCAGAGGAGTCACTCCAAGCTGCACTTGAATGCACAGACTGGAGTGTATTCCGTGATAACACAGCCAATATTAACGAATACACTGAAACGGTGCTTGACTATGTCTGTACTCTGGTAGAAGAAACAATCCCCTCCACCACAATTAAAATCTACCCAAATCAAAAGCCCTGGGTAGACAAATCCGTCCGTGAGGCTCTGAAAGTGCGCACATCAGCATACAACACCGGGCTGGTGACAGGCAACATGGAAGAACACAAGATGGCAAGATACAACGTCAGGAGAGCAGTAATAGAGGCAAAACGGCGTTACAGGGATAAAGTTGAACTTCAGTTTGAACAGGCTGACTCTAGAGGCATGTGGCAGGGCCTCAGAACAATGACAGATTACAAAGGCACCCCCCTCAAACTGAACAGTGACATCTCCTTAGCAAATGATCTCAATTCCTTCTATGCAAGGTTTGAGGCTGTGAATAACAACACCAGCCTACAAACCACGGCAATGGGGGGGGGGGGGGGGGGGTCTGCTGATGGAGACTCAGTGTTCAGGGTAACAGAGCATGAGGTGAGACGGATCTTTAAAAAAGTTAATATCAGGAAGGCAGCAGGACCGGACGGCATCCCCGGCCGCGTCCTAAAAGTCTGTGCCGACCAACTGGCCCCGGTATTCACTGACATCTTCAACCTGTCCTTGGAACAGGCTGTCATCCCCACCTGTCTGAAGAAGTCCACCATCATCCCTGTACCCAAAAAATCTACGCCCGCTTGCCTCAACGACTACCGCCCTGTAGCCCTCACCTCCATAGCCATGAAGTGCTTTGAGAAGCTAGTGAAGGGCTACATCTGTTCCTCCCTCCCCATCAACCTGGACCCTCTGCAATTTGCATATCGCCCCAACAGGTCCACGGAGGACGCCATAGCCCATGTGCTGCACACAGCAGCATCACACCTGGACAAGAGGCAGGGGAACTATGTGAGAATGCTGTTCATCGACTACAGCTCAGCATTCAATACCATAGTCCCCTCCAAACTCATAGCCAAGCTCAAGGACCTGGGCTTGAACTATGACCTCTGCCAGTGGGTCTTGGACTTCCTGACGGGCAGACCCCAGGTGGTAAGGGCAGGCAACTGCACCTCCTCATCCATCACGCTCAACATAGGGGCCCCCCAGGGCTGTGTTCTGAGCCCCCTCCTCTACTCCCTGTACACACATGACTGCGTAGCACAGCGGAACAACAACACCATCATCAAATTTGCTGATGACACAGTAGTGGTGGGCCTGATCTCTGCCAACGACGAAAGGGCCTACCTGGAAGAGGTAGAGAACCTGTCACAGTGGTGTCAGGAGAACTGCCTCTCCCTGAACGTCAGCAAAACAAAAGAGATGATTGTGGACTTCAGGAGGTCGGGGGTCAAGGACTACAGCCCCCTCAGCATCGACGGGGCACCGGTTGAGAGAGTGAACAGTTTCAAGTACCTCGGAGCCCACATATCCGAGGACTTGACATGGACCACACACATTGACAGTGTTGTGAAGAAGGCACGACAACGCCTCTACTTCCTCAGGCGCCTAAGGAAGTTCCAAGTCAGTCAGAAGATCCTTAGGAACTTCTACTCATGTACAATAGAGAGCATCCTGACCGGCAACATCACCTCCTGGTTTGGGAATAGCACTGCACAAGACCGTAGCAGACTACAAAGAGTGACACGTTCAGCCGAACGCACAATCGGAGGGGGGCTTCCCACCCTCCAGAACATTTACAACAAGCGGTGCAAGGGGAAGGCTAAGAGAATTATTAAGGACTCAAGCCACCCGAACAACTGCCTCTTTGAACTGCTGCGGTCAGGCAAGCGATACCGGAGTCTTAAGGCGAGCACAGAAAGACTCAGAAGAAGCTTCTATCCCCAGGCCATCAGGCTGCTAAACGAACAATAAACACTATGCAACAACCATCAAATGCACACAGCACACACACCCACACGCACACACTCACTCAAACAAACAACACACTGCAGCACCCACTCTCCACACTTTAGATCACACAAACACACTTTACACTTTATATTTATTGATAAAGGATTTGCACTACAACTCGTACACCTACTGTAAATTGTACCTAAATTGCACCTCATCCCATTTCTGCCTTGCACTATATAGTATTGTATATTAGTACACTGCATAGTATTGTATATTATATGGTAACTCAGTTACGTCTATTCTGCATCGAACATTGTACATATGTCTAAACTGAACACTGTGACCTCATTTTTTTTACTTCTAATTTTACTATGTTATTTTATTTCATACTTATCTTGTCTTGCACAGTCTCTGGAGCGTAACAGTAAGAAGCATTTTGTATAAAAGTATTCTGTACTTCTGTATGACAACTATTAAAGAAACTTGAAACTTGAACTTGGTATGTGTTAATTTGTTACATTTTGTTTCACTAAGTTAGGAAAGTAATGTTTTAAGTCAAGCCTGATGTTGCCTTGCAAAGAATGATCCCAGTCTCTTCCACACAGTGAGGCATACAGTTTATTAATTGAACAATCGGTATCGGATCGGTACTCGGTATCAGCCGATACCCAAAGCCCAGGTATCGGTATCGGGACTGAAAAAGTCGGATCAGTGCATCCCTAATTTTCAGTTTTTGGCCTTCAGTTGTACCTTGTGTTTTTATTTACTTTCGCTTTTAAAAGCTTGTCAGTCATCCGTCTTCGCTCGACTTGAGTCGTGGTTTTATTCGCTTGCATTAAATGGTACTTTATCAAATGAATTATTGCTAATTCATCAAACCTACTCTGAAATCAAATCCATGGAAATATTTGGTTTTGTGCAAAATTTGTGAAAGCTACGGTAGAAAGACATAATTTCTGTCACCTTAATGATGACGAGGCTGCCAGTGTTCTCTCCAATCATTAGGGCTGTCCCCGACTAAGGATTTGTATAGTCGACTTGTAGTCGCCGAAATTTGCCGATAGTCGACTAATAAATAAATAATAAAGTATAATTGTCAAGTTGTATGGGTTTGTTGAATATTGACCTTGTGCTCTATCCCCAACTTGGAAGGATGTTTGCTTGCTCACCCGAAGGGTTAACGACGTTATGTATATGTAGCAACCTGAAAATATGCCTATTATTCAGATGTGCTGACTTGCCTTTTATCTCCCCTTTGTGCACAAAGACATGTTAATAATAATAATAATAATAAATCAAATTTATATAGCGCCTTTCATAGAACCCAAGGTCGCTTTACAATCAGGACAAAAAATAGGGCAAGGAAAGTAGGGGGGGAGGGGGAAGAGGGGATGAGGGAAAGTAGGGGATAATGGACCTAATTTAATCTAAAACTAACTGATGGGGAAAGCCTTGGTGAAGAGGTGTGTTTTTAGAGCGGATTTGAAGGTGTCCAGGGTTGGGGCGTTGCGGATTTCGGGGGGGAGAGAGTTCCAGAGGGTAGGGGACGCCACGCTGAAGGCTCTGTCCCCAAAAGTCCGTAACCTGGTGCGAGGGATGGAGAGGAGACCTAGATCAGAGGATCGTAGGTTCCGGGATGGAGTGTACTGGTGGAGGAGATCAGACAGGTACCGGGGGGCGAGGGCATGGAGGGATTTGTAGGTGAGGAGCAGGAGTTTGAAGGTGATGCGGAACCTGACTGGAAGCCAGTGGAGATGGATGAGGGTGGGGGTGATGTGCTGCCAGGGCTTGGTGTGAGTGAGAACCCTGGCAGCTGAGTTCTGGACATACTGGAGCCTGTCCAGGGCTTTGCTGGGTACCCCGAACAGGACTCCATTACAATAGTCCAACCGGGAGGTGACAAATGAGTGGATCAGGGTCTCCGCCACAGAGTCTGAGAGTGAGGGTCGGAGACGGGAGATGTTCCTGAGGTGGTAGAAGGCAGACTTGGTGACAGATTTGATGTGGGAGTGAAATGAAAGTGTGGAGTCAAGGGTGACGCCCAGGTTACGGACTTCGAGAGACGGGGAGATGGAAGAGCCGTCAACGTGGAGGAGGAGATCTCCAACCTTCCCGAGCAGTGCCTTGGGGGCCACAACCATGAGCTCTGTCTTTTTGCTGTTGAGTTTGAGTAATTTGGTTGCCATCCAGGTTTTTATAGCGTGGAGGCAGTTGACTACAGACTGTGGGGGGAGCTGGGAGGATGGTGAGGTGCTGATGTAGAGCTGAGTATCATCAGCATAACAGTGGAAGTTGAGTCCGTGGTGACGTATAATCTGACCGAGGGGGAGCATGTAGATGGTGAATAGTAGGGGACCCAGCACAGAGCCCTGGGGGACACCGTGGTTGACTGGGGCCGGGGGGGAGGATGAGCCGCTGACGCTGACAAACTGAGATCTATTAGTGAGATATGAATGAAACCATGACAGAGCTGTACCGGTGATGCCTAGGTTGTCGGAGAGGCATTTGAGGAGGACTGAGTGGGATATTGTGTCGAACGCCGCGGAGAGGTCGAGAATGTTGACTAGTTTCCATTGATATTCTCACGAACAATGACGCGAGCTCCTCCTTCTTCTATCGCTGGAATATGGATTATGAACAGGGTTACTGGACCATATTCATCATCCTTTTCCCTGTGTGAATAGCAGGCGGTACCAGCAGGGGGCGGTGGCAGTCAGAGAGTGTCCGAGAGAGATGGGAAGGAAATAAATGGAGGCGGAAGAGGGGAGACGAGTCCTCTTCTGTTTGGGACGTTGCTGTGAACGGTCGCAGCTGCAACGGGAGGTGCTTTAGAATAGCCCCGTTAAAGAACCCCCAGAGAGCCCCGCCGGAGCGAGCGACGGGTTATCATAGGAGAGTGCGTGAGTAAGAGAGACTGAGCCACGGGACTGACGTCCATAGTTGTCGGGTTACAGTAGCAGTGTCACGGTATAATTAGCGTGCGGCTAACGGCTATATCGACTCCAGTGCAACCCTAGCGCGAGGCGCTGAAGAAGACCGGTGGTATAGTCAACCACGTTACGCCACAGTATAATCGTGTAGCAGGTGGGCTGTTTGGGACTCAGAGTGTAGCTTCAGTGTGAGTGAGGGCGAGTTTAGATATGCGTGCCGTCGACTCTGCACCGGCTGTTTACAACCGTTCTGCACCGGCTGACTTCAGGCCAACACGGGAGATCGTCCCGACTGGCAGAGGTCGCCAACACCCAGCACACGCTCTCAGTTCACTACTGCCCCTGCTCCAGCCCCGCTTGCTAGCACCTGCGACGAGAGCGTTCGACGCCATCTTGCCACCCGGACGGTGGTGGTGCGGCGCGGCCGCCATTTTGGGTTGAGTACAATTGAGCATCAATGCTCCGGAGCTATTACACAGTACACAGTGTGGTGCAGCCTGCGGGCGAAGCTAATGGTTGCTAACTACAGTTCTAGGGGTACCCCTAGCATAGGACTTTTGTTCTGGTACAGTGGGCCCACCTTTTGATTTCTTTTCATTTTCTTTGAGTGTGATAACGTGTTTGTGTTTAATAATATTTTCCCATCTAATTAACCCTTTCCCTGTAGAGAGGTATTATTCTTGCCGTATAATTAAAGCCTGTCAGAGGTATTATACAGGGTGAAGACCCAGACGTGGGCGATGAGTCAAACACATTGAAGTATATTATCCCTGATATTAACCCAGAGGTGGGTGTATAATATACGTGTTTATGAGGTATGGAGTTACAACCGGAACTATAGTGGGACTTCAGTCCATTTGGTCACTATTATTAAATCATTGTAACTGACCAGTAGAATTAACATTAAAGAATTAGATGGGAGTTCTGTGTGCGTGTCTATCCATGAGCCGTTTAACAACTCTTTTGGTGTGGGTAACGTTAACATAATTAACCCCTTCCTACCCCACTCTCCCCTTTTCATTGTAAGGTTTCTAGTGGTCATCAAGGGAGGGTACTGCTTGCGGGAGGGACGAATCTATTTAGGTATATCAGTCACTAGGTGTGAGAGGGCCCAAGGAGGTAATCAGGGAAGTGAGAGCGAGTTGGGGAGTACTGCTGACCGCCCCAGAGAGGCGAGGAGGACCAGAGTACCAAACCAGGTTGGTAAATCCCGGGCCCCATTCACTCCCACTACCGGGTCCCAGGTTGACGCTCCAGGCCCAAAGACGAGGGTGCAGTCAGACGGAGCTCTACTGTGTCCAGCTACCTTGTGACTGCCAGCAACCGTTCCCACGAAGCAGGGATAATCCACCCTGCTACATATATAACCTAGTTATATGAGTACTGGATAAGCGTCCCGCTCTTAAGCCATACCGAGATATACCTCATCTCATGTACCTACTGTACACCATCAACGAAAAACAAATACACCCATCACCTGCCGGGCCCGCCCCTATAGAGGCGTACTCTATAAGATACTAGGCATGGTCACCAAACACTCTTCCTCGCAAAAAACCCGTTTCCAGGAAAAGATTCCCCAAGGGAACTCAGGGCCGCTTAAGAGCGGGACGCTATAGATATTTACAGATTAGGGACTACTATAACAAGGAAATAAAGCAAGATAGAGACATACAACATACAACATTGTATGTGAAAGAAAAGTGGGAAAGAGAGTTGGAAATAGAGATAACAGAGGAGGAATGGTATGACACATGTAAGACACAACAAACAACCACAGGATCAAGGATATGGAGGGAGATTGGGTGGAAAAATATAATTAGATACTTTATAACACCAGAAATACAGGGCAATTACACACCAGCAAAGAAAACATGTTGGAGGGAGTGTGGACAGGAAGGGGCGAACCATACACACATATTCTGGGGATGTCAGAAGATAAGGCACTACTGGGAAGAGATAGGAGGGATAATAAATGAAATAATAGGATACGAAATACCCCAGGGAGGCCAAGTGTTGTATTTGGGGAATCTGTCACAGGAAGGAATCCAAGGGGAAGACAAATATTTGATTAAGATATTGATAGTGGCAGCCAAGAAAGCTTTAACTAAACTGTGGTACAAGGTAGAAGTGCCGACAAAGGATCAATGGATAGAGTTGGTAGAGGGGATACAGGAAATGGAGAGAATCACACATCTGCTGAGGCTGCAAGAAGAAAAGTTTGAATGGAAATGGGGAAAATGGGAAGAATACAGGAGGGGAAGTAACGACATCACAGAGGTTTGAAAAGGATACAAGGAAATGAATAAAAATGTAAATAAATAATGCAAATGTAGAATGGACCGAAGGACCCATGTCACACTTTTTCTTTACTCATTTTTTGTCTATTTGTTTTAATTTATGTACTGTGTATTGTCTATGAATGTTGTCTATGTATGTTGTTGAAAAAATGAAAATAAAAATTTAAGTTTAAAAAAAAAAGAAGAGCGGGACGCTTAGCCAGTACTCATATAACTAGGTTATATACATAACCTGTCGTTATATTATCGTACTTGGCCATCGCGTCCCGCTCTTAAGCCATACCGAGATATGGGGTAGAGCGGACGCGAGGCCCGACAGATGCACCCCCTGAGGACCCGTAAGCCCACATCAAGGGGTTGGGGAGTCCCGTCACCCCATCCTTCCTAATGAAGGGGGGGCGCAGTCAACTCCACCCGAGTGCGAGCAAGAGGGAACTAGAACCCCTTGAACACACAGCACTGGCGGAACCACGTGTGACCCAACACACTGTGGCCCATACCCACACACTCCTGCTACCCTACCAAAGGACGGGAAGCAGGAGAGGCCACAGACCCCAGAAGCGCCTGGGAGACAGAACCCCCGGTCATGTCCATGAGGTAAAACTTTACAAAGGGGCCCGGGGAGTGGAGTGCGCCCTGACGCCCCCAGGGGGATCCAGCCCAGCCAACGTGTAGCAGAGGGCAATGCCCTCGCACAACCACCGTGACAGACAAAAAGCTGATCTGTAGCCCTGAGGCCCTGAGTACGGCTGAGGTAATCCCCAAGCACGGACCGGACATGACAGGTGAAGGCCCGCCTCCAACTCACTAGCGTGAGGAGGTGGATGAAACGCCTGAACCACAATATCCCTGGAGCGGAAGGAACTCCGGATATTTTTAGGCACGAAGGCAGGATTAGGCCGCAAAGTGGCACCGCAATCGGAACGAAAGACAGGCACTCTGGTCGTACCGAGAGAGCACAAAGCACACCCACGCGTTCAGCGGAGGTGACGGCCAGCAAGAACGCGGTCATGAACGAGAGCTGTTCCAACGGCGCTTGCTCAAGAGGCTCAAACGGGGCCAAGGACAACCGACGAGGACCAATTGAAGATCCCAACTCGGAGCCAAAGAGCGTTTTACCGGCTTAACGCGTCGGGCGTCAAGCAGGAAACGCTTCACAAGAGGGTGGCTGAACAAAACATCACCCTCAAATCCCTCATGATAAGAGGATATAGCTGCTGCATATACCCTCACCGTCGAAGCTGACAGTCTATCAAGGAGAGACTGGAGGTAACAAGGACAGTAACCAGGGGGCAGGACACCGGTCCCTGCCCCCCGCCTTACACCACTCTTGGAACATACGCCATCTGCCCGCGTAAGCGCGACAGTGGCGTACCCGTCCCAACAACTGACCTAACAGATGTATGGGGAAAGAATCCCAGGCGGCACGGCATCGGTCCCAGGCTATGTCCGGACGTAATCCCCACCCGTCAGGATGAGGACCGCCCCGCGACAGTACACCTGTACCCACATTCACCCTGCCGGGGATGTGGGGAGCCCTCATGCCGCGCAGATGGAGGACGCCCATAGCCAGCCGCTCATAGCCCGGTGCAGACGGGGGGAGCGTACTCCTCCCTGTCTGTCGATATACGACACTGACGTCGTATTGTCCGTCCTGATCAACACCGTTTGAGGACCAGAAGGACCGCTTTCAATACCAACACATTGAACGTAGCGCAGACCGGGCAGCATGGTTTGCCAGCTGCCCCCTACTGCGTTGGCCCGACGCGTCTCCAGTGAGGGAGGCGTCGGTGAAAAATGTGGCGTGAGACAGCGCCGTAACCGTCCTAGGACGGAACCTCCCGAGCGTGTCAACAACACGCTCTGAGAGGGATGCCCATAGCACTCCAACGGTTGACTGGGAAGAGGAGTACTCTACTTCCAGTCTACAGCAAACCCCAGGCTGGTAGGGACCTGCCTGGTACGAGACCCGACGATCCACCTTAACCGCGAAGGACCAGAACGTCGTCAGGGCAGAACACACTTCGTAACCCCTGACGACGCAGAGGCCCCAGTGCGGCCTCCATGCACTTGGTGAAGATGCGGGGAGCCAGAGAAACCCGAACGGCAGCCTCTGGTACTCATACGCTAACCCTGCAAAGGAAGCCTAGGTAAGCCCTAGGATGGAAGATCGGAGATGCAAATACGCATCCTACAGGTCTATGGAGGAGAACCAGACCCCCACCTGACAGTGTTCAACAGGTAGGAGACAATCCAAAAAATGCTGAACCTTCCCATGGGACAGGTCCAGCATGGGTCTGACACCCCCCCCCCTCCCGATTTCTCAGGCACCAGAGAACACCGGGAGGAGAACGCCACAACGATGGCTTGCTTCGTCCACAGAGATTGGATCTCGTTGACCAGAGCTGTCACTGCTGGTGACCCTGACAATAGGGTCTGTACCAAACCTGAAAACGGGTGGGGTTGTGTAAACACAAGTCCCCGCCTCAGCGTTCTCTCCATCCACCTCGACATATGGTACTGCCGTAGTCATGTGATGACACTCCCAACGCACCCACCGCCATGTGGCGCAGGTCCGCCAGGAACTGTAGATAGTCGGCCCGGTCCCACCTGCTGTGCGTAGCCAACCCTGGACCCTTGCGAGCAGAGCGTTCCGTGGAGTCGGGTCGGAACCTGACACTACCCACGAGGCAATCGCACCCAAGGGGGGGACCCCGACAGAAAGGGCCGGTTTGATCATCAATCTAGGTGACAAAAGCCCCCCCCACTGAACACCCCTCCAGAACATGCTGAGGAGTTGTTCTGCAGCCGGACATGCAAGGCGTGAGGACCCCATGGGTTCCTACACACCGTAGCCCTGCAGTGATATTACTACCACCCAAATCACGCGCGCCTGCGAGACCACTGCCAATCTTTAAGGAGTGGGAGGCACCAACATGATACCTGGCCTGGCGAAGGCGAGGTCGGGGAAGCCCGCACTGTGTGCCTCAAAAAGGTTTCGAGCCCCCCTGCTGACAACACTTATAGTTGACAGACGTAACACCAGGCTCAACCAACACAGCTTATGGTGTGGGAGCCGCTTGACATCACAACATTCTCACGGACAGACCCAGGCTCAGCCATCAACTGGGTGTCAGCCCCTGTCCCCATGAGAAGCGAAAAGTGGGGCCGCCCGCGCTTCAACCAAGGCATGCGGCCCGCAGCCAAAGGAAACAATCAGAGCCCCCTTTTTCCGCTGGTGTTGGGGGATGGAGTGATCGGAGAGCGGGCTGCTCGCGGCAGGACGGCGACAGCTTGTTTTTCAAGCCGAGCCCATCCAACATGGCCGATCCCTCGGCCGCCAAGGCTGTCGGCCTTGTGGACACCTGTCGATTCAACGCCCAGGATACCTCTGGCGGGGGAAAACATGGCCGCCTGTCGAGGACCTCGTCATCGCCGCTGACAAGGCCGTGCTCTCTCTTCTTCTGGCTGCGCGGTGTGAGGCGATGTGGGGCCTAGGACAATACCGCCCGCGCTCCAGCAGAAGACCAAAATCCTCTGCGGAGAGGGGAACCCTGAGCGGTTATAGCTTGCGGCTAGGTCAAAGCTAATAACGTCAACAACCTTGCGCGATGTGTCGACGTCGGCTGGCCCTCAAGGCCCCGCCACCAGACACAATTTTTTTGATAGAAAAAACAGCAATTCGAACACAGTTACTAATCGCTGCCAATTCCATACCGTGGCGGTACAGGCTTTAGCAGCCCACCAGCCACTCGCCAGGCCGACCCACCTCATGGCGTCGGCCGGGCGGGGCACTGTTTCAATATGTCAAAAGCAAAGGACTGATGTTAACACGGAGCACCGTGTTACAGCAACCTCCACTGTGGTGTGCACCATGAAGGGGTTAAATGAATAAAATAACTAACACCACGAAAATACTGTAGAATGAGCAAGCCCATGTACACAACGTTAAGGGGAGGCAGACCAGAGAGAACCAGTCCCGCATTCATTCATAATATTCACAACAGCACACCAGCCCCAGACCTTAGCCCATTTACCCATGAAGGTAAACAAAGCCCCCCCCCGCACTACTCCCCCAATAGACACCGATTGACCGTCAGCATGAATGGTTGAGAGGAGAGAAAACTGTAGCATAGACAGACATTCTCGTAGCAGAGAGACAGAACAAAACAGTAGCCCACTATAGCATAGCGTTCAACGCTACTATGGACAGAAAACTGAGCTGAGCCACAAAACGGGCCGCCGCTAAGTCCCATCCTGCAGTAGTATAGCTCTATTGCCACCCGCCGAGCCTCAAGCATCGGCTTCCGGGTGGGAACACCGCTCAAACCCCGCCGGGGCACAGGATTAACGCTACCTGGCTAGGCTACCTAGCCACGGCACACCCTGTTGTCAACCCATTTACCCGTAAAAAAGGGTAAAATAGGACTCAGCAAAACCCCCACATTAGCTACCGACTGACCTTTATTGATGAACCGGGCAAGAGGAGGGAAAAGCAGCAACATCCCATGGCGGAGACATTAGAACAGCGTAGCAGTAGTGTTAGCATGTAGCATTAGCATTAGCATTTAGCGTTAGCATTAGTTGTTTAGCAGCACGCTTCCAGGATCGCTCGGAAACCCGTCCACTGCAGTGAAACGTTCACCAAACCATCCCGCCCCTGGCGCCGACACACAACATGGTTGTGTAACAAAACAAACCAGCATTACTAACACCAACATCAATGCCTGATGACACAGGGCCTACCTGTGTACAAGCCGGCTCGATAGCCAACCTTGCACGCTGCTCCTTGATCTGCTGCCACCAGACGAGAAAACATCAGAATAGGCCCGACGTGTCGCTGAAACATGCCCCGAAGATTCCAGGGGTAAGCAAACCTCCGGTAAGCATTCAACATTACGCAATTTCTCTAATCTTTTCATAGCACTAGTTACATAGGGCGTCTTGCGACCGCTATGATGGAAACGAAATAGAGGAAGGGTGTTTGGTGACCATGCCTAGTATCTTATAGAGTACGCCTCTATAGGGGCGGGGCCCGGCAGGTGATGGGTGTATTTGTTTTTCGTTGATGGTGTACAGTAGGTACATGAGATGAGGTATATCTCGGTATGGCTTAAGAGCGGGACGCGATGGCCAAGTACGATAATGTAACTGGATTTCACTCAAGAACCAGACCGAGAGTCAAGAATGACCTTCTTTCTCCATTTATTAATATTCAAAGGTTTTTGCATTCCTTCCTACTTCAGCCATTTTTAGCCAGTAGATGGTCTTTATATAGTTCTACTATTTGCATTTGGCAATTAGCAATTTAGGTAAAAAACCTTTAGAACAAAACACAGAAAAATACAGGAAATAAAATACACATTGGAAGTTTAAAGTTAATTAACTTACTCTACCAATTATGCATCATACCACTCTAAAATCTATGCAATGTACAAAGATAATTACTCTCTTGTGACTACTTTAAATGTGGGCTAGTGAGGGCTAGTGAATGTAACATACTTTAAAGTAAACACTTAACCCTAATGTTGCCCATCCTCAGTCCTCTCTGGCAGAGAGACTTGATTTGCACCGGTATCTGTTTCTATATGAAGCTGGAGATCTTTCACCTTATATTATTCATTCAAGCTGTATTTTAGTCTTGAAAATCATTGAGAGCAACTCTGATTTCAAATGATGTTGAGAAATACAGCACGCAATAAATACCGTCCAGACCCCAAGAGTTTGCATTGAAATTGGGAAATCTGCTTTTAGCTTCTGTGTCCCCGACACATGGAACGTCCTGCAATGTATCTTAAAAACTCAATTCATTAGTATCCATTGGTCATTTTAAATCCTTATTACAGTAATGACTATTGTATATTATATAATTGTAAATAAAAAAACCATTTGAACCGATACCGATACCGGTACCTGTGAATCGATACCGGTACCTGTACAGACAGGAGCTCGACCCCATTAACTTTGCATTGTTTGTGGCTAACTAGACAGAGCTAGTATGAGGAACAGCTTGGATTGTGCAGAGAAAGGATTCTGCCAATTAACACCATCATTGGTAAAACAGAAATAGGGCTAAGGTTAAAACAAATAATGAACTATCCCTTTAAGGTGTAGGAATTATGGTCTTTCCTAGTTTGAAATTCTGACCTTTAATTATATTGCCCCCATCGGACCAATCAGTGTAAAAATAAATGTAATGTTGGAACACAGTGGCTAGATACACAATTCATCCAAGTTTCATCAAAACTGGGGCCAGTGGTGTCCGAGATATCGCGGGTGACGGATTGGATGGACGAACAAAAGACCGATCCATAACGCTCCCCCCTCCCACCCCTCCTCCTCCTCTGCAATTTCATCACAAGGGGGGAGACAATTGGCTTTCTCACAGAAACAAAAGGCCATCACCGCTCCCTGTGTTCCAAAAACCGAATTATTGTCAGCCTAAGAGAATCCATCCACATAACTGTACGCCCCCTGGAGTGCGGAGAGAGAGAGAGATGGATTCAAGGAGGGTATTGATGAAGGAGGAGAGAGGGATAATCGAGAGACACAAGCGTCCACACAGTGCCCTGTTGAGTTCATGAACACTGTACTCCCACCGCGGCAGAGTGGACAGGGAGATTAAGAGAGCTCTGTGTTAATGTATTAAAATTACTCAGCAGCGACACCAAAGACACTCCAAAGACACTCCAAAGAGTGCCGTCGTCAAAAGACTTCTGGGTCTTCGCCCCCGTTTTCTCGTCTCTCTTGGAGCGAGCTGATTGCGCCAGATGAACCGCACTGCATGGTGGGTAGGTGATGAAGGAGGACGCCACCTCTCTCGCCACACGCAGCGAGCGCTGTCACATCATTCCGACGGGGGACGTCCAATAACGGACATCGCAGGTGACTACACACACACATACAGTATATACTGTACACACGCACACATACAGTATATACACACACACACGCACACAGTATATACACACACACACATACAGTATACACACACGCACACATACAGTATATACACACACACGCACACAGTATATACACACACACACACATACAGTATACACACACGCACACATACAGTATATACACACACACACACACATATAGAGTATATACACACGCATACATGCACATACACAAACGTTAAAGCATGCGCGCACGTCGCACGCACACAGATACACACACACACACACACACACACACACGCACAGACATATACACAGCAGTAATTATCACCCCTCGGCCAGCTGTAATTATACTCTGGTCACACTAATTAATCTCTCATAGTCCCTCTGCGTGTCCCCCCCCCTCTGTTCCACACATTGCATGCACACACACACACACACACACACACATATGTACAGATACACACAGTCTGAAACACACACACACACACACACACACAGGCGAAAATGCACACTCACTCACTCATGACCTCGCATCCCAAAATAACAACAAAAAACATCTGCTGGGCTCCTCTGTGCCGCCGCTGCTGCACTGGCTCTCTCAGTCACATGTCACTTAACCCTTTCACTACCACACTGCCTCTCTCAGCGGGAACCTGACGTCACGTGTCACTTAACCCTTTCACTACCACACTGCCTCTCTCAGCGGGAAACTGACGTCACGTGTCACTTAACCCTTTCACTACCACACTGCCTCTCTCAGCGGGAACCTGACGTCACGTGTCACTTAACCCTTTCACTACCACACTGCCTCTCTCAGCGGGAACCTGACGTCACGTGTCACTTAACCCTTTCACTACCACACTGCCTCTCTCAGCGGGAACCTGACGTCACATGTCACTTAACCCTTTCACTACCACACTGCCTCTCTCAGCGGGAACCTGACGTCACATGTTACTTAACCCTTTCACTACCACACTGCCTCTCTCAGCGGGAACCTGACGTCACGTGTCACTTAACCCTTTCACTACCACACTGCCTCTCTCAGCGGGAACCTGACGTCACGTGTCACTTAACCCTTTCACTACCACACTGCCTCTCTCAGCGGGAACCTGACGTCACGTGTCACTTAACCCTTTCACTACCACACTGCCTCTCTCAGCGGGAACCTGACGTCACGTGTCACTTAACCCTTTCACTACCACACTGCCTCTCTCAGCGGGAACCTGACGTCACATGTCACTTAACCCTTTCACTACCACACTGCCTCTCTCAGCGGGAACCTGACGTCACGTGTCACTTAACCCTTTCACTACCACACTGCCTCTCTCAGCGGGAACCTGACGTCACGTGTCACTTAACCCTTTCACTACCACACTGCCTCTCTCAGCGGGAACCTGACGTCACGTGTCACTTAACCCTTTCACTACCACACTGCCTCTCTCAGCGGGAACCTGACGTCACGTGTCACTTAACCCTTTCACTACCACACTGCCTCTCTCAGCGGGAACCTGACGTCACATGTCACTTAACCCTTTCACTACCACACTGCCTCTCTCAGCGGGAACCTGACGTCACATGTCACTTAACCCTTTCACTACCACACTGCCTCTCTCAGCGGGAACCTGACGTCACATGTCACTTAACCCTTTCACTACCACACTGCCTCTCTGACGTCACGTGTCACTTAACCCTTTCACTACCACACTGCCTCTCTCAGCAGGAACCTGACGTCACATGTCACTTAACCCTTTCACTACCACACTGCCTCTCTGACGTCACGTGTCACTTAACCCTTTCACTACCACACTGCCTCTCTGACGTCACATGTTACTTAACCCTTTCACTACCACACTGCCTCTCTAAGCGGGAACCTGACGTCACATGTCACTTAACCCTTTCACTACCACACTGCCTCTCTCAGCGGGAACCTGACGTCACGTGTCACTTAACCCTTTCACTACCACACTGCCTCTCTCAGCGGGAACCTGACGTCACGTGTCACTTAACCCTTTCACTACCACACTGCCTCTCTCAGCGGGAACCTGACGTCACGTGTCACTTAACCCTTTCACTACCACACTGCCTCGCTCAGCGGGAACCTGACGTCACGTGTCACTTAACCCTTTCACTACCACACTGCCTCTCTCAGCGGGAACCTGACGTCACGTGTCACTTAACCCTTTCACTACCACACTGCCTCTCTCAGCGGGAACCTGACGTCACATGTCACTTAACCCTTTCACTACCACACTGCCTCTCTCAGCGGGAACCTGACGTCACGTGTCACTTAACCCTTTCACTACCACACTGCCTCTCTCAGCGGGAACCTGACGTCACGTGTCACTTAACCCTTTCACTACCACACTGCCTCTCTGACGTTACATGTTACTTAACCCTTTCACTACCACACTGCCTCTCTCAGCGGGAACCTGACGTCACGTGTCACTTAACCCTTTCACTACCACACTGCCTCTCTCAGCGGGAACCTGACGTCACGTGTCACTTAACCCTTTCACTACCACACTGCCTCTCTGACGTCACGTGTCACTTAACCCTTTCACTACCACACTGCCTCTCTCAGCGGGAACCTGACGTCACATGTTACTTAACCCTTTCACTACCACACTGCCTCTCTCAGCGGGAACCTGACGTCACATGTCACTTAACCCTTTCACTACCACACTGCCTCTCTCAGCGGGAACCTGACGTCACGTGTCACTTAACCCTTTCACTACCACACTGCCTCTCTCAGCGGGAACCTGACGTCACATGTCACTTAACCCTTTCACTACCACACTGCCTCTCTGACGTCACGTGTCACTTAACCCTTTCACTACCACACTGCCTCTCTCAGTGGGAACCTGACGTCACATGTTACTTAACCCTTTCACTACCACACTGCCTCTCTGACGTCACATGTTACTTAACCCTTTCACTACCACACTGCCTCTCTGACGTCACATGTTACTTAACCCTTTCACTACCACACTGCCTCTCTCAGCGGGAACCTGACGTCACATGTTACTTAACCCTTTCACTACCACACTGCCTCTCTCAGCGGGAACCTGACGTCACATGTTACTTAACCCTTTCACTACCACACTGCCTCTCTCAGCGGGAACCTGACGTCACATGTTACTTAACCCTTTCACTACCACACTGCCTCTCTCAGCGGGAACCTGACGTCACATGTTACTTAACCCCCTCTAGGCTCCGGAATCACATCGCTCACACTGCCGTTAACAGAGGCGGGAGGCTCGGAACTAGGGATGTGTCGTGAGCTACATACCGCCCGTCAGTATCCCGGACATGAATCTCGCCAGCTGCGCGATGTTAGAAGTGGCAGCCAGAGATTGCGTCGTGGAGATAAATGACTGGTCACTCCAGAAAGCCAACCGCCTCGCCGATTTCCCTTGGGGAACCGGCTTCCATAACGGCTCCCACACCACCTCAGGACAAAGGAGCGCCGCCATCGGCCTATCAAGCCGAGGCACCCCCTCCTTCATGCCTTCTACCAAACCCACCACCCTCGTGACTCGCACGTAGGCGGGGGTGAGGCCCATGATGTGGGAGACCACCTGTCCCTGACGGACGTAGGCCTCCATTGAGGGGACAAATGGACAGACAACGTCCACCCCTCTCACCGGACGGCGTTGCCATAGATGACCTATGAGATCGTCAGGAATAGGAACAGGCAGTGGCTGCAACAGCGGCACGCCGTTTGCGACTGCCGCCGCCGCCATGAGCTCGGGGAACAAAGCACGCAGTTCCCCCTGCATACTTTCCCCCACCGAGCTCGCGTCCCTCACATGCAGCAGACTACTGGTTACAGAGCCACATTCTGATGTGGCTGATAGCAGGGCATCCCGCCGCCGAGTCGGAAGTTCTAACCCAAGGAGGAACCCCAAGGAGACATCTCACCACACTCCAGTGTTACCTGGACGGGCGGCGGACATGTCTCCACCGGGGCTTCGAACAAGAACCCGTCCGCTTCTACCATGTAGTCCTCTGTTTCCATCGGCCATGGAGAATCAGACGCATCCTCATCCGGCTCCAGCAACTCACCAAAACCAAGCCGTTCGCGTCTACAAGCCACCATCTTGCGACGGGAGCGAGCCGACGCAAAAACTTTGCGTCTCAAATCCCCCGCAACCAGAGGAGCCGGCCGCCCAACAGTGGACGACTCCCCGGAGGCAGAGGAACCAGAGCCGGAACCAGGCCATCGCACAGGAGACGGCGCTGGTGCACCAGCTCCTTGGAGAGGCAAACTATCTATTGGACGCCTACCGGGCGTGGCTGCCGACCACGAAAGAGGCCTCAACCCCGCTCCAAGACGCACGACAGAGGAGGCAATGGAGAACTGCTGGTGAAGGGTGATGTTGCTAGCGCGACCCTCCAAGGTAAACATTATGACTTAGCTTTTTTCTTTTTAAAATATATGAGAGAAAGAAAAAAGCAAGAAAAAATGTAAACACGTATCAACTTTCTTCAACTAAACAACCTCGTCAAGTGGGGTATATACCAAGGCAGTTCCTTGTGGTGAAAGTGAAGAAGGAGGCGAGTAGGTGACCACACACCTGCTTATGAAGGTAAGCGGATAGGGGTGTGGCCAGACGGATGTCGGTATGTAAAGGTACATTGTGGAGTTTTTATTCAGTGCTGTGCACGAAGTGAGGTTAGTGCAGAATGACGCTGAGCGGAAACCAGTATGAAATAGAACTGCATATAATTATTCTATAGACATATTATACAACTGCATATAACCCATATAACTCTGTATGATAGCATGTATAATAATGCTGTGTATATCATATACAGTATATATGTATTCTTACCGTATCTATCCACATCTGTCTGTAAATACCTGCTTATAATCCTTTTTACATATCTGTAGATACTATATATATGTACACATCCCTTACCTACTCTTACTAGTTACACTGCTGGCCAGTATGACTTACTACCATAGTGTCTATATACCTGTATCACTGTACATATTAATACTACAACTCTGAATATGAAGTTCTTCCCTCAGGGAGACGGTTCAGAGCAAATAGATATAAGAGCAACCGCTACAAGCTCTCCTTCCTTCCTACACCCATCGCTCTCCTAAATAATACTAGAGGTCGATTCCTTTGAGGTGCCACCTAACAGTGGGCTGTCACCTCTTTCTTTCTTTCTTTCTTGGCCAAGTCTTAATCTGCTGTAATTTAATTAGGGCAGGGTGCAATATGAAGCTTTTTGAAGCTTTTGAAATTAGTTTACCTACCTTTATGTATTATGGTTGCACGTCTCTATGTATTGTCATATTTGTCTGAAGTCCTTTTTACTAACTGAATGTATGAATGAATTATTGTATATATATTTCTTTCTTCTTTGTTTACACTGTTATCGCAGAATGATGCAGCACTGATGTTCCAAGTAAATGTTCCCCTCGGGGACAATAAAGTGTATTCTTATCTTATCTTCTTACATACATCTGATTAGCACTACACTCAGTAGTACTCATTTATACCCAGTTTAATCACCTGTACATTGTATATTACTATTGCACTTTTCTGTTACATTTGCACTCTGGTTGGATGCCAAACTTCTTTTTGTCATACTGTACTGCACTTGTATAATGCCAATCAAATTTGAATCAATCTGATCTCATCTAAACTTGAATATAAATGTATTAACAACATTCTTCCGTTTTGACTGCATGAGGGAAAACACAATTTTACAGGTTTTTCAGAGCAACCGATTTGTTTTGTCGATAAAGCCCCACGACGGTTAGACTTATGACTCTGGGATTCCTTCGAGGACGGCCCTCGCTGTCGTGGTCCAGGAGTGATGGCGGGGTTTATCGTATTTCCCCGACTCTAATGCTAAACACGAGGCGCAGAGGGCACTGGAGGCAGAGCGACGATGAAAGAACCTAAAGTAATTGTGCACGAACCAACACGGCACTCTGAGTCTCTGTCCTCCCTGTCTTCCCCCTCTCCCGTCTCTCTCTCTTTCTCACTCACTCCGTCTCTCCCTCTCTCACTCGCCCTCGTCCTGTTACCAGATGGTGAATCAGTGTGTGTGTTCCACCGTCTCTCTTTTATAGAGCGAGGCATGCTGAGATGGGGTCGCTCTCTCTTTTTTTCCCCTCCATCCCTCCTCGCCGTCTTTTCGTTCACCCAGACCATCTCCCACTCTGTCCTTCTGTCTCTCTCTCCCTCCCCCTCCCTCTCTCTCCTTATTTCTCTCTCTCTCTCCCTCCCTCTCCATCTCTCCATCTCTCTCTCTCCATCTTTCTCTCTCTCCCTCTCTCCATCTCTCTCCCTCCCTTTCTCTCTCTCTCTCTCTCTCTCTCTCTCTCTCTCTCTCTCTCTCTCTCTCTCTCTCTCTCTCTCTCTCCCCTCTTTCTCTCTATCCCCCCCCCCTCTCTCTCTCCCTCCCCCTTTCTCTCTCTCTATCTCTCTCTCTCTCTCCCTCCATCTGATCAGGGCCATATTTAGAGTGACATGGAGATCTCGGGATGAAGACATTTCATGTTCTCTCTCATGTCATCATCCAAAGCCCTCCTGAGAGTTCCAGGTTCCGTCATTGATCCGAGGTAACGGGGTGGCGTCGGGTGAAGCCAGGGAGAGACGACGGCTCAGAGGGCGCTGGTGACTCTTTATTAATCCCTCTCTTTATTAAACCCTGGTAACTCTTTATTAATCCCTCTCTTTATTAAACCCTGGTAACTCTTTATTAATCCCTCTCTTTATTAAACCCTGGTAACTCTTTATTAAACCCTCTCTTTATTAAACCCTGGTGACTCTTTATTAAACCCTCTCTTTATTAAACCCTGGTAACTCTTTATTAAACCCTGGTAACTCTTTATTAAACCCTCTCTTTATTAAACCCTGGTGACTCTTTATTAAACCCTGGTGACTTTATAACCCTCTCTTTATTAAACCCTGGTAACTCTTTATTAAACCCCCGGTAACTCTTTATTAAACCCTGGTAACTCTTTATTAAACCCTGGTAACTCTTTATTAAACCCTCTCTTTATTAAACCCTGGTAACTCTTTATTAAACCCTGGTAACTCTTTATTAAACCCCCGGTAACTCTTTATTAAACCCTGGTAACTCTTTATTAAACCCTGGTGACTTTATTAAACCCTCTCTTTATTAAACCCTGGTAACTCTTTATTAAACCCTGGTAACTCTTTATTAAACCCTGGTAACTCTTTATTAAACCCTGGTGACTCTTTATTAAACCCTGGTAACTCTTTATTAAACCCTGGTGACTTTATTAAACCCTCTCTTTATTAAACCCTGGTAACTCTTTATTAAACCCTGGTAACTCTTTATTAAACCCTGGTAACTCTTTATTAAACCCTGGTAACTCTTTATTAAACCCTGGTGACTTTATTAAACCCTCTCTTTATTAAACCCTGGTAACTCTTTATTAAACCCTGGTGACTTTATTAAACCCTCTCTTTATTAAACCCTGGTAACTCTTTATTAAACCCTGGTAACTCTTTATTAAACCCTGGTGACTCTTTATTAAACCCTGGTAACTCTTTATTAAACCCTGGTAACTCTTTATTAAACCCTGGTAACTCTTTATTAAACCCTCTCTTTATTAAACCCTGGTGACTTTATTAAACCCTCTCTTTATTAAACCCTGGTAACTCTTTATTAAACCCTGGTGACTCTTTATTAAACCCTGGTAACTCTTTATTAAACCCTGGTAACTCTTTATTAAACCCTCTCTTTATTAAACCCTCTCTTTATTAAACCCTGGTAACTCTTTATTAAACCCCCGGTAACTCTTTATTAAACCCTGGTAACTCTTTATTAAACCCTGGTGACTTTATTAAACCCTCTCTTTATTAAACCCTGGTAACTCTTTATTAAACCCTGGTAACTCTTTATTAAACCCTGGTAACTCTTTATTAAACCCTGGTGACTTCATTAAACCCTCTCTTTATTAAACCCTGGTAACTCTTTATTAAACCCTGGTGACTTTATTAAACCCTCTCTTTATTAAACCCTGGTAACTCTTTATTAAACCCTGGTAACTCTTTATTAAACCCTGGTGACTCTTTATTAAACCCTGGTAACTCTTTATTAAACCCTGGTAATTCTTTATTAAACCCTGGTAACTCTTTATTAAACCCTCTCTTTATTAAACCCTGGTGACTTTATTAAACCCTCTCTTTATTAAACCCTGGTAACTCTTTATTAAACCCTGGTGACTCTTTATTAAACCCTGGTAACTCTTTATTAAACCCTGGTAACTCTTTATTAAACCCTCTCTTTATTAAACCCTGGTGACTCTTTATTAAACCCTGGTAACTCTTTATTAAACCCTGGTAACTCTTTATTAAACCCTGGTAACTCTTTATTAAACCCTCTCTTTATTAAACCCTGGTGACTTTATTAAACCCTCTCTTTATTAAACCCTGGTAACTCTTTATTAAACCCTGGTAACTCTTTATTAAACCCTGGTGACTCTTTATTAAACCCTGGTAACTCTTTATTAAACCCTGGTAACTCTTTATTAAACCCTGGTAACTCTTTATTAAACCCTGGTAACTCTTTATTAAACCCTTGTAACTCTTTATTAAACCCTCTCTTTATTAAACCCTGTTGACTCTTTATTAAACGCTTGCTTTATTAAACCAGGGCTGTACAGTGCGACGAGGTTATCGCAAATTGCCCCTTAATATGGCCCGTGCGAGTGGAAAATAATATTTGGGGGCAACCTTGCGAGTAGTGATTTCAACCCTTCATTCGCATTTCACTCCTAAAAAAAACATTAGCCTACAACCAGGGATGTACAGTGCGACATAATGTCGCGGTGCTATGAAAAAATCTGTCGGCGACCAAATCCCATAATTCCTAGCAAACAATCGAAACGAAACTGACATCGCCAAAGAAGAACTTCCTTTCAATAAGTTTAAGCCGCTAATTTTGCTCTGCAAGAAGAACGGAGCGGATATCAGTCCATCTTATGACAACCACGTCCGATGTAGAGAGATGATAAGAGACCATAGCCGATTAAATTAAGTCGGATCTGGCAGTGATGATGATGATGATGATGACAGTAGCCCACTATTAGGACGTTTTTCAATACTTAAATACTGTCTAATTAAATTTCCCTCCGGGGATCAATAAAGTATCAACCTATCTATCTATCTAATAACGAGCAAATAAGATAATACTAAATTAATAATTGTCACGGTTCCCCGTATGAAAGTGGCTTGCAACTTACTGCTGGTAAAATCACTGTTTATTTCTCATTTTGCATAGTATTACATTCTTCTTCTATAAACAATCAAAGTCCTACCGTAAGAGCCTCATACGGGTCAATTAAACCTTTTTGAGTCTTTCCTTCGAGCTAAGTTGAACTGAACATTTCACTGTCAAAAGCGCAAACTTAAACAAGGTTGCGTCACAACACGGTTTTCAAAATAAAGATCACATATACAAGTAGGCCTCTCAATTCTTATTAAAAAAGTCCCGGATATACATAAACATTAATTGGCATAGATCTCTATAAATGGCCCAACACATTGATCACTTTAGGCACACCCTGAAACCAGTAACCAATAATAAACCTTTCATGGGGTTATTTACAATAATAATAATTCATTTTATTTCTAAAGCACTTTTTCATTGTGAAACAAAGGTATGCAGAGTTTCTTGTCCTCCTGATTAATGCAATGGTGTGTGTGTGTTGTGATGATCTCATTCAAGGAGCACTACAAGCGCGCACACACACAGTTTGTTGTTTTGTTCTATTAGTGATTTACACACTTTCTCAGTTGGTTCATTATAAAAGATACAAACCTGAAAACAAAAGCACTTAAATGTTAAATAAAAGGACCACAGTAATGAGGCAGGAGGAACATATTTTTTTGCACTATAATGGTAAAATTGTTATTTAAAAAATTGTGCCCCTAGTGAAAAAGCTTAGCGTACAGCCCTGTAAACCCTGGTGACTCTTTATTAAACCCTGGTGACTCTTTATTAAACCCTCTCTTTATTAAACCCTGGTAACTCTTTATTAAACCCTCTCTTTATTAAACCCTCTCTTTATTAAACCCTCTCTTTATTAAACCCTGGTAACTCTTTATTAAACCCTGGTGACTCTTTATTAAACCCTGGTAACTCTTTATTAAACCCTGGTGACTCTTTATTAAACCGTCTTTTTATTAAACCCTCTTTTTATTAAACCCTGGTAACTCTTTATTAAACCCTGGTGACTCTTTATTAAACCCTCTCTTTATTAAACCCTGGTAACTCTTTATTGAACCCTGGTAACTCTTTATTGAACCCTGGTAACTCTTTATTAAACCCTGACTCTTTATTAAACCCTGGTGACTCTTTATTAAACCCTGGTGACTCTTTATTAAACCCTGGTGACTCTTTATTAAACCCTGGTAACTCTTTATTAAACCCTGGTGACTCTTTATTAAACCCTGGTAACTCTTTATTAAACCCTGGTGACTCTTTATTAAACCCTGGTAACTCTTTATTGAACCCTGGTAACTCTTTATTAAACCCTGACTCTTTATTAAACCCTGGTGACTCTTTATTAAACCCTGGTGACTCTTTATTAAACCCTGGTGACTCTTTATTAAACCCTGGTAACTCTTTATTAAACCCTGGTGACTCTTTATTAAACCCTGGTGACTCGTTATGAAACCCGACACCTCATGTGATACAGCCGTCTGAGCCGGACTCAAAAAGCAGGGCTTTCATGTCCATTACAATCACTTCCACCAATTAGCGAGGGAGGACATGGGCAAGATCCACATTTGCAATACATCCCTGTGTTTAACACACCCACATAAATAACTAACATGTGCTTCAGTCTAATGACTAACTCGCCCCATGGGATGAGGAGAGAGAGAGGAGGGGGGGGGGGGGGGGGGGCAGCAAGGCGGAGAGCTGAAGAGAAGACAGCTCTACTCGATAGGGGATTTGGACTTGTCTGAATCAATCATCTGATAAGAGGACATGAGAGGACGTGGCCACAAGGGGGGGGGGGGGGGGGCGTTCCCTAATGTTCCCTATAGTCCACTTGACTAGTGATAAGACGATTATTATGTAGATGAAGGTTTGTGTATGGAGGCCAGAGTAGATGGACACGGCGAGCATGTGCCTCTCTACGTTTCACTGGGGGCCATTTCACATGGATCCCTGCCGATGTGCAAATGCTGCCAAGGCAAATGCAGACTCAACGAGCATGTGTGGGAAGAAATGTGTGTGTGTGTGTGTGTGTGTGCGTGCGTGTGTGTGTGTGTGTGTGTGTGTGTGTGTGTGTGTGTGTGTGTGTGTGTGTGTGTGTGTGTGTGTGTGTGTGCGTGCGTGCGTGCGTGCGTGCGTGCGTGCGTGCGTGTGTGTGTGTGTGTGTGTGTGTGTGTGTGTGTGTGTGCGTGCGCGCGTGCGTGCGTGCGTGCGTGCGTGCGTGCGTGTGTGTGTGTGTGAGTGTGTGTGTGTGTGTGTGTGTGTGTATGTGCGCTAGAGCTGGGCGATAGGGCCAAAAATTTTATCACGATAACATTTTTCATATCACTCGATATCGATAATTATCTCGATATACATGAAATAATTATTTCTGTCAAGTTTAAAGGGTATTTTTGCTGCTGAATGAAAGCTGAAGAAACCAGAAGGTTAATTGTGGTTCAGAATATTCTTTATTGTCAGAACATGACAAACTAGGCCTGCTTGCCAAAACCACAAATCTGAGGTAGAACATGAACACGAACTGTATAACAATAAAACTTTTATAACTGGCAAACTCTGTCAATCATTTGGCGATCTCGAAAATCTCTGCGGCCAGCGTTTTTGGGCGGAGCGCTCCCAGCAAGTTCAGACCTATGTTACTCTACTCAAGTTCAGACCTATGTTACTCTATTTCATTAGCACTAAAAGTGATGTTTCTTTATTGTGTCAGAAACTTCATATTGTTATCTTTCCAAAGAGAACAGGCTTATGCATGTGCTATAAGTATAAAGTATAAAGATACGCTTGTCAAAAAGTATGTGTTTACTGTACTACTATAGGGCAGCACAGTATCTGTGATATCCTAATAAAACAAGTCATTAGAATAATATAAGCCTTCTGTTCATTCATTACGTGTGTGTTGTGTGTTGTGTGTGTGTGTGTGTGTGTGTGTGTGTGTGTGTGTGTGTGTGTGTGTGTGTGTGTGTGTGTGTGTGTGTGTTGTGTGTGTGTGTGTGTGTGTGTGGTGTGTGTGTGTGTGTGTGTGTGTGTGTGTGTATGTGTGTGCTGAACAGGTGGCCAGGCAGGAGCGAACAAGATGGTATAAATATGGAATATTAATACAGTCTATTCCACTATGAATATATATATATACGCGATTAGCTTTAGTTCTTATTTATTTATCCACTGTAATTTCAATGCCATAGAATGCCGCCTTCACCCGGATTGTGTAAGCTGTCGTAGAAAATATCATCATTATGTCATTATAGATATCATACATATTCGACTGTTCCTTTAAGGACTCCGGGCTCCAGAGAGAGGATGACTTTTGACCTAATCTTTTAAGGTTGTTTAACATTCCAGTTAGGAACATGGTGAACATCACCGCCTATAGCCAAGGTTGATTCTCCTAACTGGGCCATTTTATACTTTCAGTCATATCTGTTGTGTTACGTCTTGAAACTGTGTATTTAATGTACGGTCTGACCAGAGCTCTTTGTCACTTTGCTGGTCAGACTCTTGTGTTGTCTCTGATTGGAAACTGATCTATCAGATAAACTATGTTTTCTATTTTTAATAACGACTCAGAATGATTTATACAACGGCTCATTATTGTCCTTTAACATTTTCCATAACAAGGCCTAGGGTGCAGAGTTGACCATTTAAATAGCGCAATGGCTCACTGTTAATTGGATGGCAGGGTTCAATGTACATGATTGCTGTTCAAGTCCACCTGCAAGGTCAAGGTTTTATTTGTCACACCCAACATCATACCGGTAAGATGAGCAGTGGAATGTTTATCCACTGGCTCTTACAATGTATACAATAAGCAAATGTCCAAAACTATAAATAAGAACAACAATAAATAATAACAACATTTATCTGATTTATTTATTTATTGAAAGTCATTGAAGTGTAGTGCTATTATTTTTATTTTTTTATCAAATGCGTAGTTTTTTATCGTATACAAATATTGTCATATTTATTTAAATTATGATTAATTAATTCCAAGGAGGCCTGTAGAGTTGACATGAAGGAATCACTATGATTCCTCCCAAATAAAGCCCTTAAGAACACGGAGCACACCAGTCTGTCAAGTTAAGGCTTTGTGTCCACCGGGGACGTTTTTTTCAAGGCGGACCGCTTTGAAAAGCAAAAATATGTATGCCCGCCGCCCAGAGCGTTTTCCTGAGTCTCGCGACTGCCGCGGCTCCGCCACTTGCTCGATGTTGATTGGTCGGTCAAAAAAAGTGACCTTAATGAGCGGCGCTCCTCTCCAAAAGTTGAACTAGTTTCAACTTTAGGCGCTGAGAGCGCTCCGCCCAAAAACGCTGGCCGCAGAGAGCGCTGAAACGCGAGGCGTGGCGCTGGGAAAAGGAGCGCGCCTGTAGCATAGAAATTAATGACAGAAAGGAGCTGACAACTCATAAAACGTCCCCGGTCGACACAAGCCTAAGACTGCTCTTCAGCGCTCCTAAATCCTGCTCTTAGTCAGGGCCGAATGGACGGTTGGTGAATCCCAAAATCGGCCCGAAAATGTCTTAAGTAGCCCTAAAAGCACGTTTTTTGTCTTAAGTCCGTTGGTGAATGAGACCCATTGTCATTGAGCATCCTGATGGCCTGGGGATAGAAGCTCCTTCTGAGTCTCTCTGTACTGGCCATGAGACTCCGGTAGCGCTTGCCTGACCGCAGCAGTTCAAAGAGGCAGTTGTTTGGGTGACTAGAGTCAACATGTATGTAATGTATGTAATGTAAATATCTATATAGATATTAGTGTGTGTGTGTGTTAACCTCTTAACAGGCATCCAGAAAAGTGGCAATTTCTTTTACTTGAACTTGAGGACTGCATACTTTTTTTTTGCAAAGCTTTATACTTTATACTTATATAAGATAACATTCTGAAGTTACTAATGCAAAAAAGGAAAATCACTTTTAGTGCTAATGAAATAGAGTAACAGAGGTCTGAACTTGAGTTGAACTTGAACTTGTGTACTCACATTTTTCTGTAGTGGTTGCAAGATTCCATATTCCAATATTCCAGCATAGAGGTATGAGCTGGAAAACACTGCGGTTCCATAGCCTGAAGTCTTATGTAGTACAGTTGCAAATTCTATAAAAATCGGGCAACAAATAGATCTTTCGAAAAGTGTATTATGTTAAGAGGTTAAACTCTAATAAACTCTAAGTAAGGCTAGTCCCCGAAGCCTGTTTTTGGGATTCGAACTTCGTCAGGGTTTTTCGAACGAACGTTCGAACCTTCCTTTTTCGAACGTTCGAACCTTCCCTTTTATTAATTATAATAAATAAATAAATATTTCAAAATAAAGTTTTTTTTTATATATATTTTTTTTTATATATATAAATATTCTCAAACTAAATCCTCAATTTGAATAAAGTGATTAATCTGATTAAATGAGTCTCTTTTTTATTAAATCAACTTTCTTTAATGAATATAACTCAGCAGTTTTTTTTAATACTATAATATTAGTGTAGCCTACTCTTTATCTGCAACTGTGAAGAAAAACCCCATTGGTTTAAACAGAATGAATAGACACATAAAAAAAATATATAAAAAAATAATTCAAATTTTGATTTAGAATTCGAATGCCAACGTAACGAACGAACGTTCGAACGTTCGAACATTCGGGTTCAGCCTTAACTCTAAGACAGACATTTTCTCTGTAGCAGGGCCTGTGGGAGATATATGAGCCAAGGTCAGATAGCCAGGAGCGCAGTAGAAGCCGTTGAGGACGAGATAGTCACACAACGCCAGAGACAGAGACTTTATAGCTGTGAGTTCTTCCGGTATGGGGCAGAAGAGTTTTGGATAGAGACAGACTGACAGACTTTGAGCCAAGGGCTGGAGGGGGAGGGCAAATACCACGCGGTAGACATAGATAGCTACAGGCTAACAGACAGGCTTCGGCTAACAGGACAGGCCGCAGAAAGACCAAAGCGATCGACAGAGATAGAATCTACTAATCTAGTTTCTCATACCATAAAATACTTTCATTTTGTACGAGATGCTATGTTTATGGAAATAAACGTCCTTTTGAAAAGAGACAACGACTCCAGTTACATAATTTTGTCCGGATGCATTAACGGGGGGAAACAATGTGACAGCCAGTGCGTGGGAGGACAGAATTCCACTGAAGATTGCCTTAACATCAACAACTAAGACACAACGTGGAGACTTCATGGAAGGGCAGATGAAGGCTGATAAATAAACACCAAAAACACAGTTTTCTAACAACTAGATATATAAGATATTCCTTTATTGTACAAATATGTACACTATATTATAGTATAGGGTCTACACACTCATGTTACTAAAATGTACACCAGGAAGAGAACGCGCAAAGGACAAAGCATGTGCTTTCTCTTCCTTGACACTTGACAGCCTCTCTCTCTCTCTCTCTCTCTCTCTCTCTCTCTCTCTCTCTCTCTCTCTCTCTCTCTCTCTCTCTCTCTCTCTCTCTCTCTCTCTCTCTCTCTCTCACACAAACAAACACAAACAAACACACACACACACAGAGCTTTAATAGATAGCTTTACCACTTACACCCATCTACACATAATCCTCCAGCACCCATCTCTCTCCCCGTAGTAGTGTGTTAAAATAGCACTTATTAGGTTTATAGGCTCCGTTCCAGGGGGAGGATTAAGTCTGATGCCTGGGAAATCATCTGATCCATATACACTCAGCCAGTCGTCACGTGGGTTTACCTTGTGGAGTATACACTTTCCATGACACATTCAAAGTCAAATGGACTTACTAGAGAAAGGCACACACACACGATGGCTGTAGTGTGTAGAGTCAGACGACAGCCATTACCACCGTTTCTATAATGGGAACCTGTTATTAACCAGCAACATGATCATGGAGGTTGTGAACCGGAGCAAAGATCTACGAACAAAATCAGAACAGTGCAGGTAAACAATGACGTGACACTTACTTATCCCCAGAGAGGACAGGAGCAGTCCCCCCAGAGAGGGCAGGAGCAGTCCCCCTGCAGAGAGGACAGGAGCAGTCCCCCCAGAGAGGACAGGAGCAGTCCCCCCCAGAGAGACAGCAGCAGTCCCCCCAGAGAGGACAGGAGCAGTCCCCCCAGAGAGGACAGGAGCAGTCCCCCCAGAGAGGACAGGAGCCGTCCCCCCCAGAGGGGACAGGAGCCGTCCCCCCAGAGAGGACAGGAGCAGTCCCCCCAGAGAGGACAGGAGCCGTCCCCCAGAGAGACAGGAGCAGTCCCCCCAGAGAGGACAGGAGCAGTCCCCCCAGAGAGGACAGGAGCAGTCCCCCCCAGAGAGGACAGGAGCAGTCCCCCAGAGAGGACAGGAGCAGTCCCCCCCCAGAGAGGACAGCAGCAGTCCCCCCAGAGAGGACAGCAGCAGTCCCCCCCAGAGAGGACAGCAGCAGTCCCCCCCAGAGAGGGCAGGAGCAGTCCCCCCAGAGAGGACAGGAGCAGTCCCCCCAGAGAGGACAGGAGCCGTCCCCCCCAGAGAGGGCAGGAGCAGTCCCCCCCAGAGAGGACAGGAGCAGTCCCCCCAGAGAGGACAGAGCCGTCCCCCCCAGAGAGGACAGGAGCAGTCCCCCCAGAGAGGACAGGAGCAGTCCCCCCCAGAGAGGACAGGAGCAGTCCCCCCAGAGAGGACAGGAGCAGTCCCCCCCCGGAGAGGACAGGAGCAGTCCCCCCCAGAGAGGACAGGAG
>NW_028174805.1:0-29557 GCF_963971535.1 Notolepis coatsorum
TAAATTTCAAGCCTGCAACCTTACTATAGCCCTACAATGCAGATAATGGCATTAGAATGGCAAAAGACTGTTTAGAATGTGTTTTTATTTCATAAGCGAATATCTTTTTACAAGTGCTAAATTTCAAGCCAGCAACCTTACTAAGACAGTCTAAATAGCCCTACAATGCAGATAATGGCATTAGAATGGCAAAAGACTGTTTAGAATGTGTTTTTATTTCATAAGCGAATATCTTTTTACAAGTGCTAAATTTCAAGCCAGCAACCTTACTAAGACAGTCTAAATAGCCCTTCAATGCAGATAATGGCATTAGAATGGCAAAAGACTGTTTAGAATGTGTTTTTATTTCATAAGCGAATATCTTTTTACAAGTGCTAAATTTCAAGCCAGCAACCTTACTAAGACAGTCTAAATAGCCCTTCAATGCAGATAATGGCATTAGAATGGCAAAAGACTGTTTAGGATGTGTTTTTATTTCATAAGCGAATATCTTTTTACAAGTGCTAAATTTCAAGCCAGCAACCTTACTAAGACAGTCTAAATAGCCCTACAATGCAGATAATGGCATTAGAATGGCAAAAGACTGTTTAGAATGTGTTTTTATTTCATAAGCGAATATCTTTTTACAAGTGCTAAATTTCAAGCCAGCAACCTTACTAAGACAGTCTAAATAGCCCTTCAATGCAGATAATGGCATTAGAATGGCAAAAGACTGTTTAGAATGTGTTTTTATTTCATAAGCGAATATCTTTTTACAAGTGCTAAATTTCAAGCCAGCAACCTTACTAAGACAGTCTAAATAGCCCTACCAATGCAGATAATGGCATTAGAATGGCAAAAGACTGTTTAGAATGTGTTTTTATTTCATAAGCGAATATCTTTTTACAAGTGCTAAATTTCAAGCCTGCAACCTTACTATAGCCCTACAATGCAGATAATGGCATTAGAATGGCAAAAGACTGTTTAGAATGTGTTTTTATTTCATAAGCGAATATCTTTTTACAAGTGCTAAATTTCAAGCCTGCAACCTTACTATAGCCCTACAATGCAGATAATGGCATTAGAATGGCAAAAGACTGTTTAGAATGTGTTTTTATTTCATAAGCGAATATCTTTTTACAAGTGCTAAATTTCAAGCCAGCAACCTTACTATAGCCCTACAATGCAGATAATGGCATTAGAATGGCAAAAGACTGTTTAGAATGTGTTTTTATTTCATAAGCGAATATCTTTTTACAAGTGCTAAATTTCAAGCCTGCAACCTTACTATAGCCCTACAATGCAGATAATGGCATTAGAATGGCAAAAGACTGTTTAGAATGTGTTTTTATTTCATAAGCGAATATCTTTTTACAAGTGCTAAATTTCAAGCCAGCAACCTTACTATAGCCCTACAATGCAGATAATGGCATTAGAATGGCAAAACACTGTTTAGAATGTGTTTTTATTTCATAAGCGAATATCTTTTTACAAGTGCTAAATTTCAAGCCAGCAACCTTACTAAGACAGTCTAAATAGCCCTACAATGCAGATAATGGCATTAGAATGGCAAAAGACTGTTTAGAATGTGTTTTTATTTCATAAGCGAATATCTTTTTACAAGTGCTAAATTTCAAGCCTGCAACCTTACTATAGCCCTACAATGCAGATAATGGCATTAGAATGGCAAAACACTGTTTAGAATGTGTTTTTATTTCATAAGCGAATATCTTTTTACAAGTGCTAAATTTCAAGCCAGCAACCTTACTAAGACAGTCTAAATAGCCCTACAATGCAGATAATGGCATTAGAATGGCAAAAGACTGTTTAGAATGTGTTTTTATTTCATAAGCGAATATCTTTTTACAAGTGCTAAATTTCAAGCCTGCAACCTTACTAAGACAGTCTAAATAGCCCTTCAATGCAGATAATGGCATTAGAATGGCAAAAGACTGTTTAGAATGTGTTTTTATTTCATAAGCGAATATCTTTTTACAAGTGCTAAATTTCAAGCCTGCAACCTTACTATAGCCCTACAATGCAGATAATGGCATTAGAATGGCAAAAGACTGTTTAGAATGTGTTTTTATTTCATAAGCGAATATCTTTTTACAAGTGCTAAATTTCAAGCCAGCAACCTTACTAAGACAGTCTAAATAGCCCTACAATGCAGATAATGGCATTAGAATGGCAAAAGACTGTTTAGAATGTGTTTTTATTTCATAAGCGAATATCTTTTTACAAGTGCTAAATTTCAAGCCAGCAACCTTACTAAGACAGTCTAAATAGCCCTACAATGCAGATAATGGCATTAGAATGGCAAAAGACTGTTTAGAATGTGTTTTTATTTCATAAGCGAATATCTTTTTACAAGTGCTAAATTTCAAGCCAGCAACCTTACTAAGACAGTCTAAATAGCCCTTCAATGCAGATAATGGCATTAGAATGGCAAAAGACTGTTTAGAATGTGTTTTTATTTCATAAGCGAATATCTTTTTACAAGTGCTAAATTTCAAGCCTGCAACCTTACTATAGCCCTACAATGCAGATAATGGCATTAGAATGGCAAAAGACTGTTTAGAATGTGTTTTTATTTCATAAGCGAATATCTTTTTACAAGTGCTAAATTTCAAGCCAGCAACCTTACTAAGACAGTCTAAATAGCCCTACAATGCAGATAATGGCATTAGAATGGCAAAAGACTGTTTAGAATGTGTTTTTATTTCATAAGCGAATATCTTTTTACAAGTGCTAAATTTCAAGCCAGCAACCTTACTAAGACAGTCTAAATAGCCCTTCAATGCAGATAATGGCATTAGAATGGCAAAAGACTGTTTAGAATGTGTTTTTGTTTCATAAGCGAATATCTTTTTACAAGTGCTAAATTTCAAGCCAGCAACCTTACTAAGACAGTCTAAATAGCCCTACAATGCAGATAATGGCATTAGAATGGCAAAAGACTGTTTAGAATGTGTTTTTATTTCATAAGCGAATATCTTTTTACAAGTGCTAAATTTCAAGCCTGCAACCTTACTATAGCCCTACAATGCAGATAATGGCATTAGAATGGCAAAAGACTGTTTAGAATGTGTTTTTATTTCATAAGCGAATATCTTTTTACAAGTGCTAAATTTCAAGCCAGCAACCTTACTATAGCCCTACAATGCAGATAATGGCATTAGAATGGCAAAAGACTGTTTAGAATGTGTTTTTATTTCATAAGCGAATATCTTTTTACAAGTGCTAAATTTCAAGCCTGCAACCTTACTATAGCCCTACAATGCAGATAATGGCATTAGAATGGCAAAAGACTGTTTAGAATGTGTTTTTATTTCATAAGCGAATATCTTTTTACAAGTGCTAAATTTCAAGCCAGCAACCTTACTAAGACAGTCTAAATAGCCCTACAATGCAGATAATGGCATTAGAATGGCAAAAGACTGTTTAGAATGTGTTTTTATTTCATAAGCGAATATCTTTTTACAAGTGCTAAATTTCAAGCCAGCAACCTTACTAAGACAGTCTAAATAGCCCTTCAATGCAGATAATGGCATTAGAATGGCAAAAGACTGTTTAGAATGTGTTTTTATTTCATAAGCGAATATCTTTTTACAAGTGCTAAATTTCAAGCCAGCAACCTTACTAAGACAGTCTAAATAGCCCTTCAATGCAGATAATGGCATTAGAATGGCAAAAGACTGTTTAGGATGTGTTTTTATTTCATAAGCGAATATCTTTTTACAAGTGCTAAATTTCAAGCCAGCAACCTTACTAAGACAGTCTAAATAGCCCTACAATGCAGATAATGGCATTAGAATGGCAAAAGACTGTTTAGAATGTGTTTTTATTTCATAAGCGAATATCTTTTTACAAGTGCTAAATTTCAAGCCAGCAACCTTACTAAGACAGTCTAAATAGCCCTTCAATGCAGATAATGGCATTAGAATGGCAAAAGACTGTTTAGAATGTGTTTTTATTTCATAAGCGAATATCTTTTTACAAGTGCTAAATTTCAAGCCAGCAACCTTACTAAGACAGTCTAAATAGCCCTACCAATGCAGATAATGGCATTAGAATGGCAAAAGACTGTTTAGAATGTGTTTTTATTTCATAAGCGAATATCTTTTTACAAGTGCTAAATTTCAAGCCTGCAACCTTACTATAGCCCTACAATGCAGATAATGGCATTAGAATGGCAAAAGACTGTTTAGAATGTGTTTTTATTTCATAAGCGAATATCTTTTTACAAGTGCTAAATTTCAAGCCTGCAACCTTACTATAGCCCTACAATGCAGATAATGGCATTAGAATGGCAAAAGACTGTTTAGAATGTGTTTTTATTTCATAAGCGAATATCTTTTTACAAGTGCTAAATTTCAAGCCAGCAACCTTACTATAGCCCTACAATGCAGATAATGGCATTAGAATGGCAAAAGACTGTTTAGAATGTGTTTTTATTTCATAAGCGAATATCTTTTTACAAGTGCTAAATTTCAAGCCTGCAACCTTACTATAGCCCTACAATGCAGATAATGGCATTAGAATGGCAAAAGACTGTTTAGAATGTGTTTTTATTTCATAAGCGAATATCTTTTTACAAGTGCTAAATTTCAAGCCAGCAACCTTACTAAGACAGTCTAAATAGCCCTACAATGCAGATAATGGCATTAGAATGGCAAAAGACTGTTTAGAATGTGTTTTTATTTCATAAGCGAATATCTTTTTACAAGTGCTAAATTTCAAGCCAGCAACCTTACTAAGACAGTCTAAATAGCCCTTCAATGCAGATAATGGCATTAGAATGGCAAAAGACTGTTTAGAATGTGTTTTTATTTCATAAGCGAATATCTTTTTACAAGTGCTAAATTTCAAGCCAGCAACCTTACTAAGACAGTCTAAATAGCCCTACAATGCAGATAATGGCATTAGAATGGCAAAAGACTGTTTAGAATGTGTTTTTATTTCATAAGCGAATATCTTTTTACAAGTGCTAAATTTCAAGCCTGCAACCTTACTATAGCCCTACAATGCAGATAATGGCATTAGAATGGCAAAAGACTGTTTAGAATGTGTTTTTATTTCATAAGCGAATATCTTTTTACAAGTGCTAAATTTCAAGCCTGCAACCTTACTATAGCCCTACAATGCAGATAATGGCATTAGAATGGCAAAAGACTGTTTAGAATGTGTTTTTATTTCATAAGCGAATATCTTTTTACAAGTGCTAAATTTCAAGCCAGCAACCTTACTATAGCCCTACAATGCAGATAATGGCATTAGAATGGCAAAAGACTGTTTAGAATGTGTTTTTATTTCATAAGCGAATATCTTTTTACAAGTGCTAAATTTCAAGCCTGCAACCTTACTATAGCCCTACAATGCAGATAATGGCATTAGAATGGCAAAAGACTGTTTAGAATGTGTTTTTATTTCATAAGCGAATATCTTTTTACAAGTGCTAAATTTCAAGCCAGCAACCTTACTAAGACAGTCTAAATAGCCCTACAATGCAGATAATGGCATTAGAATGGCAAAAGACTGTTTAGAATGTGTTTTTATTTCATAAGCGAATATCTTTTTACAAGTGCTAAATTTCAAGCCAGCAACCTTACTAAGACAGTCTAAATAGCCCTTCAATGCAGATAATGGCATTAGAATGGCAAAAGACTGTTTAGAATGTGTTTTTATTTCATAAGCGAATATCTTTTTACAAGTGCTAAATTTCAAGCCAGCAACCTTACTAAGACAGTCTAAATAGCCCTTCAATGCAGATAATGGCATTAGAATGGCAAAAGACTGTTTAGGATGTGTTTTTATTTCATAAGCGAATATCTTTTTACAAGTGCTAAATTTCAAGCCAGCAACCTTACTAAGACAGTCTAAATAGCCCTACAATGCAGATAATGGCATTAGAATGGCAAAAGACTGTTTAGAATGTGTTTTTATTTCATAAGCGAATATCTTTTTACAAGTGCTAAATTTCAAGCCAGCAACCTTACTAAGACAGTCTAAATAGCCCTTCAATGCAGATAATGGCATTAGAATGGCAAAAGACTGTTTAGAATGTGTTTTTATTTCATAAGCGAATATCTTTTTACAAGTGCTAAATTTCAAGCCAGCAACCTTACTAAGACAGTCTAAATAGCCCTACAATGCAGATAATGGCATTAGAATGGCAAAAGACTGTTTAGAATGTGTTTTTATTTCATAAGCGAATATCTTTTTACAAGTGCTAAATTTCAAGCCTGCAACCTTACTATAGCCCTACAATGCAGATAATGGCATTAGAATGGCAAAAGACTGTTTAGAATGTGTTTTTATTTCATAAGCGAATATCTTTTTACAAGTGCTAAATTTCAAGCCTGCAACCTTACTATAGCCCTACAATGCAGATAATGGCATTAGAATGGCAAAAGACTGTTTAGAATGTGTTTTTATTTCATAAGCGAATATCTTTTTACAAGTGCTAAATTTCAAGCCAGCAACCTTACTATAGCCCTACAATGCAGATAATGGCATTAGAATGGCAAAAGACTGTTTAGAATGTGTTTTTATTTCATAAGCGAATATCTTTTTACAAGTGCTAAATTTCAAGCCTGCAACCTTACTATAGCCCTACAATGCAGATAATGGCATTAGAATGGCAAAAGACTGTTTCGAATGTGTTTTTATTTCATAAGCGAATATCTTTTTACAAGTGCTAAATTTCAAGCCAGCAACCTTACTATAGCCCTACAATGCAGATAATGGCATTAGAATGGCAAAACACTGTTTAGAATGTGTTTTTATTTCATAAGCGAATATCTTTTTACAAGTGCTAAATTTCAAGCCAGCAACCTTACTAAGACAGTCTAAATAGCCCTACAATGCAGATAATGGCATTAGAATGGCAAAAGACTGTTTAGAATGTGTTTTTATTTCATAAGCGAATATCTTTTTACAAGTGCTAAATTTCAAGCCTGCAACCTTACTATAGCCCTACAATGCAGATAATGGCATTAGAATGGCAAAACACTGTTTAGAATGTGTTTTTATTTCATAAGCGAATATCTTTTTACAAGTGCTAAATTTCAAGCCAGCAACCTTACTAAGACAGTCTAAATAGCCCTACAATGCAGATAATGGCATTAGAATGGCAAAAGACTGTTTAGAATGTGTTTTTATTTCATAAGCGAATATCTTTTTACAAGTGCTAAATTTCAAGCCTGCAACCTTACTAAGACAGTCTAAATAGCCCTTCAATGCAGATAATGGCATTAGAATGGCAAAAGACTGTTTAGAATGTGTTTTTATTTCATAAGCGAATATCTTTTTACAAGTGCTAAATTTCAAGCCTGCAACCTTACTATAGCCCTACAATGCAGATAATGGCATTAGAATGGCAAAAGACTGTTTAGAATGTGTTTTTATTTCATAAGCGAATATCTTTTTACAAGTGCTAAATTTCAAGCCAGCAACCTTACTAAGACAGTCTAAATAGCCCTACAATGCAGATAATGGCATTAGAATGGCAAAAGACTGTTTAGAATGTGTTTTTATTTCATAAGCTAATATCTTTTTACAAGTGCTAAATTTCAAGCCTGCAACCTTACTATAGCCCTACAATGCAGATAATGGCATTAGAATGGCAAAACACTGTTTAGAATGTGTTTTTATTTCATAAGCGAATATCTTTTTACAAGTGCTAAATTTCAAGCCAGCAACCTTACTAAGACAGTCTAAATAGCCCTTCAATGCAGATAATGGCATTAGAATGGCAAAAGACTGTTTAGAATGTGTTTTTATTTCATAAGCGAATATCTTTTTACAAGTGCTAAATTTCAAGCCAGCAACCTTACTAAGACAGTCTAAATAGCCCTACAATGCAGATAATGGCATTAGAATGGCAAAAGACTGTTTAGAATGTGTTTTTATTTCATAAGCGAATATCTTTTTACAAGTGCTAAATTTCAAGCCTGCAACCTTACTATAGCCCTACAATGCAGATAATGGCATTAGAATGGCAAAACACTGTTTAGAATGTGTTTTTATTTCATAAGCGAATATCTTTTTACAAGTGCTAAATTTCAAGCCAGCAACCTTACTAAGACAGTCTAAATAGCCCTTCAATGCAGATAATGGCATTAGAATGGCAAAAGACTGTTTAGAATGTGTTTTTATTTCATAAGCGAATATCTTTTTACAAGTGCTAAATTTCAAGCCAGCAACCTTACTAAGACAGTCTAAATAGCCCTTCAATGCAGATAATGGCATTAGAATGGCAAAAGACTGTTTAGAATGTGTTTTTATTTCATAAGCGAATATCTTTTTACAAGTGCTAAATTTCAAGCCAGCAACCTTACTAAGACAGTCTAAATAGCCCTACAATGCAGATAATGGCATTAGAATGGCAAAAGACTGTTTAGAATGTGTTTTTATTTCATAAGCGAATATCTTTTTACAAGTGCTAAATTTCAAGCCTGCAACCTTACTATAGCCCTACAATGCAGATAATGGCATTAGAATGGCAAAACACTGTTTAGAATGTGTTTTTATTTCATAAGCGAATATCTTTTTACAAGTGCTAAATTTCAAGCCAGCAACCTTACTAAGACAGTCTAAATAGCCCTTCAATGCAGATAATGGCATTAGAATGGCAAAAGACTGTTTAGAATGTGTTTTTATTTCATAAGCGAATATCTTTTTACAAGTGCTAAATTTCAAGCCAGCAACCTTACTAAGACAGTCTAAATAGCCCTACAATGCAGATAATGGCATTAGAATGGCAAAAGACTGTTTAGAATGTGTTTTTATTTCATAAGCGAATATCTTTTTACAAGTGCTAAATTTCAAGCCTGCAACCTTACTATAGCCCTACAATGCAGATAATGGCATTAGAATGGCAAAAAACTGTTTAGAATGTGTTTTTATTTCATAAGCGAATATCTTTTTACAAGTGCTAAATTTCAAGCCAGCAACCTTACTAAGACAGTCTAAATAGCCCTTCAATGCAGATAATGGCATTAGAATGGCAAAAGACTGTTTAGAATGTGTTTTTATTTCATAAGCGAATATCTTTTTACAAGTGCTAAATTTCAAGCCAGCAACCTTACTAAGACAGTCTAAATAGCCCTTCAATGCAGATAATGGCATTAGAATGGCAAAAGACTGTTTAGAATGTGTTTTTATTTCATAAGCGAATATCTTTTTACAAGTGCTAAATTTCAAGCCAGCAACCTTACTAAGACAGTCTAAATAGCCCTACAATGCAGATAATGGCATTAGAATGGCAAAAGACTGTTTAGAATGTGTTTTTATTTCATAAGCGAATATCTTTTTACAAGTGCTAAATTTCAAGCCTGCAACCTTACTATAGCCCTACAATGCAGATAATGGCATTAGAATGGCAAAAGACTGTTTAGAATGTGTTTTTATTTCATAAGCGAATATCTTTTTACAAGTGCTAAATTTCAAGCCAGCAACCTTACTAAGACAGTCTAAATAGCCCTACAATGCAGATAATGGCATTAGAATGGCAAAAGACTGTTTAGAATGTGTTTTTATTTCATAAGCGAATATCTTTTTACAAGTGCTAAATTTCAAGCCAGCAACCTTACTAAGACAGTCTAAATAGCCCTACAATGCAGATAATGGCATTAGAATGGCAAAACACTGTTTAGAATGTGTTTTTATTTCATAAGCGAATATCTTTTTACAAGTGCTAAATTTCAAGCCAGCAACCTTACTATAGCCCTACAATGCAGATAATGGCATTAGAATGGCAAAACACTGTTTAGAATGTGTTTTTATTTCATAATCGAATATCTTTTTACAAGTGCTAAATTTCAAGCCAGCAACCTTACTAAGACAGTCTAAATAGCCCTACAATGCAGATAATGGCATTAGAATGGCAAAAGACTGTTTAGAATGTGTTTTTATTTCATAAGCGAATATCTTTTTACAAGTGCTAAATTTCAAGCCAGCAACCTTACTAAGACAGTCTAAATAGCCCTTCAATGCAGATAATGGCATTAGAATGGCAAAAGACTGTTTAGAATGTGTTTTTATTTCATAAGCGAATATCTTTTTACAAGTGCTAAATTTCAAGCCTGCAACCTTACTATAGCCCTACAATGCAGATAATGGCATTAGAATGGCAAAAGACTGTTTAGAATGTGTTTTTATTTCATAAGCGAATATCTTTTTACAAGTGCTAAATTTCAAGCCAGCAACCTTACTAAGACAGTCTAAATAGCCCTTCAATGCAGATAATGGCATTAGAATGGCAAAACACTGTTTAGAATGTGTTTTTATTTCATAAGCGAATATCTTTTTACAAGTGCTAAATTTCAAGCCAGCAACCTTACTAAGACAGTCTAAATAGCCCTTCAATGCAGATAATGGCATTAGAATGGCAAAAGACTGTTTAGAATGTGTTTTTATTTCATAAGCGAATATCTTTTTACAAGTGCTAAATTTCAAGCCAGCAACCTTACTAAGACAGTCTAAATAGCCCTTCAATGCAGATAATGGCATTAGAATGGCAAAAGACTGTTTAGAATGTGTTTTTATTTCATAAGCGAATATCTTTTTACAAGTGCTAAATTTCAAGCCAGCAACCTTACTAAGACAGTCTAAATAGCCCTTCAATGCAGATAATGGCATTAGAATGGCAAAACACTGTTTAGAATGTGTTTTTATTTCATAAGCGAATATCTTTTTACAAGTGCTAAATTTCAAGCCAGCAACCTTACTAAGACAGTCTAAATAGCCCTTCAATGCAGATAATGGCATTAGAATGGCAAAAGACTGTTTAGAATGTGTTTTTATTTCATAAGCGAATATCTTTTTACAAGTGCTAAATTTCAAGCCTGCAACCTTACTATAGCCCTACAATGCAGATAATGGCATTAGAATGGCAAAAGACTGTTTAGAATGTGTTTTTATTTCATAAGCGAATATCTTTTTACAAGTGCTAAATTTCAAGCCAGCAACCTTACTATAGCCCTACAATGCAGATAATGGCATTAGAATGGCAAAAGACTGTTTAGAATGTGTTTTTATTTCATAAGCGAATATCTTTTTACAAGTGCTAAATTTCAAGCCAGCAACCTTACTAAGACAGTCTAAATAGCCCTACAATGCAGATAATGGCATTAGAATGGCAAAAGACTGTTTAGAATGTGTTTTTATTTCATAAGCGAATATCTTTTTACAAGTGCTAAATTTCAAGCCAGCAACCTTACTAAGACAGTCTAAATAGCCCTACAATGCAGATAATGGCATTAGAATGGCAAAAGACTGTTTAGAATGTGTTTTTATTTCATAAGCGAATATCTTTTTACAAGTGCTAAATTTCAAGCCTGCAACCTTACTATAGCCCTACAATGCAGATAATGGCATTAGAATGGCAAAACACTGTTTAGAATGTGTTTTTATTTCATAAGCGAATATCTTTTTACAAGTGCTAAATTTCAAGCCAGCAACCTTACTAAGACAGTCTAAATAGCCCTACAATGCAGATAATGGCATTAGAATGGCAAAAGACTGTTTAGAATGTGTTTTTATTTCATAAGCGAATATCTTTTTACAAGTGCTAAATTTCAAGCCAGCAACCTTACTAAGACAGTCTAAATAGCCCTTCAATGCAGATAATGGCATTAGAATGGCAAAAGACTGTTTAGAATGTGTTTTTATTTCATAAGCTAATATCTTTTTACAAGTGCTAAATTTCAAGCCTGCAACCTTACTATAGCCCTACAATGCAGATAATGGCATTAGAATGGCAAAAGACTGTTTAGAATGTGTTTTTATTTCATAAGCGAATATCTTTTTACAAGTGCTAAATTTCAAGCCAGCAACCTTACTAAGACAGTCTAAATAGCCCTACAATGCAGATAATGGCATTAGAATGGCAAAAGACTGTTTAGAATGTGTTTTTATTTCATAAGCGAATATCTTTTTACAAGTGCTAAATTTCAAGCCAGCAACCTTACTAAGACAGTCTAAATAGCCCTACAATGCAGATAATGGCATTAGAATGGCAAAAGACTGTTTAGAATGTGTTTTTATTTCATAAGCGAATATCTTTTTACAAGTGCTAAATTTCAAGCCAGCAACCTTACTAAGACAGTCTAAATAGCCCTACAATGCAGATGATGGCATTAGAATGGCAAAAGACTGTTTAGAATGTGTTTTTATTTCATAAGCGAATATCTTTTTACAAGTGCTAAATTTCAAGCCAGCAACCTTACTAAGACAGTCTAAATAGCCCTTCAATGCAGATAATGGCATTAGAATGGCAAAAGACTGTTTAGAATGTGTTTTTATTTCATAAGCGAATATCTTTTTACAAGTGCTAAATTTCAAGCCAGCAACCTTACTAAGACAGTCTAAATAGCCCTACAATGCAGATAATGGCATTAGAATGGCAAAAGACTGTTTAGAATGTGTTTTTATTTCATAAGCGAATATCTTTTTACAAGTGCTAAATTTCAAGCCAGCAACCTTACTATAGCCCTACAATGCAGATAATGGCATTAGAATGGCAAAAGACTGTTTAGAATGTGTTTTTATTTCATAAGCGAATATCTTTTTACAAGTGCTAAATTTCAAGCCTGCAACCCTACTATAGCCCTACAATGCAGATAATGGCATTAGAATGGCAAAAGACTGTTTAGAATGTGTTTTTATTTCATAAGCGAATATCTTTTTACAAGTGCTAAATTTCAAGCCTGCAACCTTACTATAGCCCTACAATGCAGATAATGGCATTAGAATGGCAAAACACTGTTTAGAATGTGTTTTTATTTCATAAGCGAATATCTTTTTACAAGTGCTAAATTTCAAGCCAGCAACCTTACTAAGACAGTCTAAATAGCCCTTCAATGCAGATAATGGCATTAGAATGGCAAAAGACTGTTTAGAATGTGTTTTTATTTCATAAGCTAATATCTTTTTACAAGTGCTAAATTTCAAGCCTGCAACCTTACTATAGCCCTACAATGCAGATAATGGCATTAGAATGGCAAAAGACTGTTTAGAATGTGTTTTTATTTCATAAGCGAATATCTTTTTACATGTGCTAAATTTCAAGCCAGCAACCTTACTAAGACAGTCTAAATAGCCCTACAATGCAGATAATGGCATTAGAATGGCAAAAGACTGTTTAGAATGTGTTTTTATTTCATAAGCGAATATCTTTTTACAAGTGCTAAATTTCAAGCCAGCAACCTTACTAAGACAGTCTAAATAGCCCTACAATGCAGATAATGGCATTAGAATGGCAAAAGACTGTTTAGAATGTGTTTTTATTTCATAAGCGAATATCTTTTTACAAGTGCTAAATTTCAAGCCAGCAACCTTACTAAGACAGTCTAAATAGCCCTACAATGCAGATGATGGCATTAGAATGGCAAAAGACTGTTTAGAATGTGTTTTTATTTCATAAGCGAATATCTTTTTACAAGTGCTAAATTTCAAGCCAGCAACCTTACTAAGACAGTCTAAATAGCCCTACAATGCAGATGATGGCATTAGAATGGCAAAAGACTGTTTAGAATGTGTTTTTATTTCATAAGCGAATATCTTTTTACAAGTGCTAAATTTCAAGCCAGCAACCTTACTAAGACAGTCTAAATAGCCCTACAATGCAGATAATGGCATTAGAATGGCAAAAGACTGTTTAGAATGTGTTTTTATTTCATAAGCGAATATCTTTTTACAAGTGCTAAATTTCAAGCCAGCAACCTTACTAAGACAGTCTAAATAGCCCTTCAATGCAGATAATGGCATTAGAATGGCAAAAGACTGTTTAGAATGTGTTTTTATTTCATAAGCGAATATCTTTTTACAAGTGCTAAATTTCAAGCCAGCAACCTTACTAAGACAGTCTAAATAGCCCTACAATGCAGATGATGGCATTAGAATGGCAAAAGACTGTTTAGAATGTGTTTTTATTTCATAAGCGAATATCTTTTTACAAGTGCTAAATTTCAAGCCAGCAACCTTACTAAGACAGTCTAAATAGCCCTACAATGCAGATAATGGCATTAGAATGGCAAAAGACTGTTTAGAATGTGTTTTTATTTCATAAGCGAATATCTTTTTACAAGTGCTAAATTTCAAGCCAGCAACCTTACTATAGCCCTACAATGCAGATAATGGCATTAGAATGGCAAAAGACTGTTTAGAATGTGTTTTTATTTCATAAGCGAATATCTTTTTACAAGTGCTAAATTTCAAGCCAGCAACCTTACTATAGCCCTACAATGCAGATAATGGCATTAGAATGGCAAAAGACTGTTTAGAATGTGTTTTTATTTCATAAGCGAATATCTTTTTACAAGTGCTAAATTTCAAGCCTGCAACCTTACTATAAGCCCTACAATGCAGATAATGGCATTAGAATGGCAAAACACTGTTTAGAATGTGTTTTTATTTCATAAGCGAATATCTTTTTACAAGTGCTAAATTTCAAGCCAGCAACCTTACTAAGACAGTCTAAATAGCCCTTCAATGCAGATAATGGCATTAGAATGGCAAAAGACTGTTTAGAATGTGTTTTTATTTCATAAGCGAATATCTTTTTACAAGTGCTAAATTTCAAGCCAGCAACCTTACTAAGACAGTCTAAATAGCCCTACAATGCAGATAATGGCATTAGAATGGCAAAAGACTGTTTAGAATGTGTTTTTATTTCATAAGCGAATATCTTTTTACAAGTGCTAAATTTCAAGCCAGCAACCTTACTAAGACAGTCTAAATAGCCCTACAATGCAGATAATGGCATTAGAATGGCAAAAGACTGTTTAGAATGTGTTTTTATTTCATAAGCGAATATCTTTTTACAAGTGCTAAATTTCAAGCCTGCAACCTTACTATAGCCCTACAATGCAGATAATGGCATTAGAATGGCAAAAGACTGTTTAGAATGTGTTTTTATTTCATAAGCGAATATCTTTTTACAAGTGCTAAATTTCAAGCCAGCAACCTTACTAAGACAGTCTAAATAGCCCTTCAATGCAGATAATGGCATTAGAATGGCAAAAGACTGTTTAGAATGTGTTTTTATTTCATAAGCGAATATCTTTTTACAAGTGCTAAATTTCAAGCCAGCAACCTTACTAAGACAGTCTAAATAGCCCTTCAATGCAGATAATGGCATTAGAATGGCAAAAGACTGTTTAGAATGTGTTTTTATTTCATAAGCGAATATCTTTTTACAAGTGCTAAATTTCAAGCCAGCAACCTTACTAAGACAGTCTAAATAGCCCTTCAATGCAGATAATGGCATTAGAATGGCAAAAGACTGTTTAGAATGTGTTTTAGAATGGCAAAACACTGTTTAGAATGTGTTTTTATTTCATAAGCGAATATCTTTTTACAAGTGCTAAATTTCAAGCCAGCAACCTTACTAAGACAGTCTAAATAGCCCTACAATGCAGATAATGGCATTAGAATGGCAAAAGACTGTTTAGAATGTGTTTTTATTTCATAAGCGAATATCTTTTTACAAGTGCTAAATTTCAAGCCAGCAACCTTACTAAGACAGTCTAAATAGCCCTACAATGCAGATAATGGCATTAGAATGGCAAAAGACTGTTTAGAATGTGTTTTTATTTCATAAGCTAATATCTTTTTACAAGTGCTAAATTTCAAGCCTGCAACCTTACTATAGCCCTACAATGCAGATAATGGCATTAGAATGGCAAAAGACTGTTTAGAATGTGTTTTTATTTCATAAGCGAATATCTTTTTACAAGTGCTAAATTTCAAGCCAGCAACCTTACTAAGACAGTCTAAATAGCCCTACAATGCAGATAATGGCATTAGAATGGCAAAAGACTGTTTAGAATGTGTTTTTATTTCATAAGCGAATATCTTTTTACAAGTGCTAAATTTCAAGCCAGCAACCTTACTAAGACAGTCTAAATAGCCCTTCAATGCAGATAATGGCATTAGAATGGCAAAAGACTGTTTAGAATGTGTTTTTATTTCATAAGCTAATATCTTTTTACAAGTGCTAAATTTCAAGCCTGCAACCTTACTATAGCCCTACAATGCAGATAATGGCATTAGAATGGCAAAAGACTGTTTAGAATGTGTTTTTATTTCATAAGCGAATATCTTTTTACAAGTGCTAAATTTCAAGCCAGCAACCTTACTAAGACAGTCTAAATAGCCCTACAATGCAGATAATGGCATTAGAATGGCAAAAGACTGTTTAGAATGTGTTTTTATTTCATAAGCGAATATCTTTTTACAAGTGCTAAATTTCAAGCCAGCAACCTTACTAAGACAGTCTAAATAGCCCTACAATGCAGATAATGGCATTAGAATGGCAAAAGACTGTTTAGAATGTGTTTTTATTTCATAAGCGAATATCTTTTTACAAGTGCTAAATTTCAAGCCAGCAACCTTACTAAGACAGTCTAAATAGCCCTACAATGCAGATAATGGCATTAGAATGGCAAAAGACTGTTTAGAATGTGTTTTTATTTCATAAGCGAATATCTTTTTACAAGTGCTAAATTTCAAGCCAGCAACCTTACTAAGACAGTCTAAATAGCCCTACAATGCAGATGATGGCATTAGAATGGCAAAAGACTGTTTAGAATGTGTTTTTATTTCATAAGCGAATATCTTTTTACAAGTGCTAAATTTCAAGCCAGCAACCTTACTAAGACAGTCTAAATAGCCCTTCAATGCAGATAATGGCATTAGAATGGCAAAAGACTGTTTAGAATGTGTTTTTATTTCATAAGCGAATATCTTTTTACAAGTGCTAAATTTCAAGCCAGCAACCTTACTAAGACAGTCTAAATAGCCCTACAATGCAGATAATGCCATTAGAATGGCAAAAGACTGTTTAGAATGTGTTTTTATTTCATAAGCGAATATCTTTTTACAAGTGCTAAATTTCAAGCCAGCAACCTTACTATAGCCCTACAATGCAGATAATGGCATTAGAATGGCAAAAGACTGTTTAGAATGTGTTTTTATTTCATAAGCGAATATCTTTTTACAAGTGCTAAATTTCAAGCCTGCAACCTTACTATAGCCCTACAATGCAGATAATGGCATTAGAATGGCAAAAGACTGTTTAGAATGTGTTTTTATTTCATAAGCGAATATCTTTTTACAAGTGCTAAATTTCAAGCCTGCAACCTTACTATAGCCCTACAATGCAGATAATGGCATTAGAATGGCAAAACACTGTTTAGAATGTGTTTTTATTTCATAAGCGAATATCTTTTTACAAGTGCTAAATTTCAAGCCAGCAACCTTACTAAGACAGTCTAAATAGCCCTTCAATGCAGATAATGGCATTAGAATGGCAAAAGACTGTTTAGAATGTGTTTTTATTTCATAAGCTAATATCTTTTTACAAGTGCTAAATTTCAAGCCTGCAACCTTACTATAGCCCTACAATGCAGATAATGGCATTAGAATGGCAAAAGACTGTTTAGAATGTGTTTTTATTTCATAAGCGAATATCTTTTTACAAGTGCTAAATTTCAAGCCAGCAACCTTACTAAGACAGTCTAAATAGCCCTACAATGCAGATAATGGCATTAGAATGGCAAAAGACTGTTTAGAATGTGTTTTTATTTCATAAGCGAATATCTTTTTACAAGTGCTAAATTTCAAGCCAGCAACCTTACTAAGACAGTCTAAATAGCCCTACAATGCAGATAATGGCATTAGAATGGCAAAAGACTGTTTAGAATGTGTTTTTATTTCATAAGCGAATATCTTTTTACAAGTGCTAAATTTCAAGCCAGCAACCTTACTAAGACAGTCTAAATAGCCCTACAATGCAGATAATGGCATTAGAATGGCAAAAGACTGTTTAGAATGTGTTTTTATTTCATAAGCGAATATCTTTTTACAAGTGCTAAATTTCAAGCCAGCAACCTTACTAAGACAGTCTAAATAGCCCTACAATGCAGATGATGGCATTAGAATGGCAAAAGACTGTTTAGAATGTGTTTTTATTTCATAAGCGAATATCTTTTTACAAGTGCTAAATTTCAAGCCAGCAACCTTACTAAGACAGTCTAAATAGCCCTTCAATGCAGATAATGGCATTAGAATGGCAAAAGACTGTTTAGAATGTGTTTTTATTTCATAAGCGAATATCTTTTTACAAGTGCTAAATTTCAAGCCAGCAACCTTACTAAGACAGTCTAAATAGCCCTACAATGCAGATAATGGCATTAGAATGGCAAAAGACTGTTTAGAATGTGTTTTTATTTCATAAGCGAATATCTTTTTACAAGTGCTAAATTTCAAGCCAGCAACCTTACTATAGCCCTACAATGCAGATAATGGCATTAGAATGGCAAAAGACTGTTTAGAATGTGTTTTTATTTCATAAGCGAATATCTTTTTACAAGTGCTAAATTTCAAGCCTGCAACCTTACTATAGCCCTACAATGCAGATAATGGCATTAGAATGGCAAAAGACTGTTTAGAATGTGTTTTTATTTCATAAGCGAATATCTTTTTACAAGTGCTAAATTTCAAGCCTGCAACCTTACTATAGCCCTACAATGCAGATAATGGCATTAGAATGGCAAAACACTGTTTAGAATGTGTTTTTATTTCATAAGCGAATATCTTTTTACAAGTGCTAAATTTCAAGCCAGCAACCTTACTAAGACAGTCTAAATAGCCCTTCAATGCAGATAATGGCATTAGAATGGCAAAAGACTGTTTAGAATGTGTTTTTATTTCATAAGCGAATATCTTTTTACAAGTGCTAAATTTCAAGCCAGCAACCTTACTAAGACAGTCTAAATAGCCCTACAATGCAGATAATGGCATTAGAATGGCAAAAGACTGTTTAGAATGTGTTTTTATTTCATAAGCGAATATCTTTTTACAAGTGCTAAATTTCAAGCCAGCAACCTTACTAAGACAGTCTAAATAGCCCTACAATGCAGATAATGGCATTAGAATGGCAAAAGACTGTTTAGAATGTGTTTTTATTTCATAAGCGAATATCTTTTTACAAGTGCTAAATTTCAAGCCTGCAACCTTACTATAGCCCTACAATGCAGATAATGGCATTAGAATGGCAAAAGACTGTTTAGAATGTGTTTTTATTTCATAAGCGAATATCTTTTTACAAGTGCTAAATTTCAAGCCAGCAACCTTACTAAGACAGTCTAAATAGCCCTTCAATGCAGATAATGGCATTAGAATGGCAAAAGACTGTTTAGAATGTGTTTTTATTTCATAAGCGAATATCTTTTTACAAGTGCTAAATTTCAAGCCAGCAACCTTACTAAGACAGTCTAAATAGCCCTTCAATGCAGATAATGGCATTAGAATGGCAAAAGACTGTTTAGAATGTGTTTTTATTTCATAAGCGAATATCTTTTTACAAGTGCTAAATTTCAAGCCAGCAACCTTACTAAGACAGTCTAAATAGCCCTTCAATGCAGATAATGGCATTAGAATGGCAAAAGACTGTTTAGAATGTGTTTTTATTTCATAAGCGAATATCTTTTTACAAGTGCTAAATTTCAAGCCAGCAACCTTACTAAGACAGTCTAAATAGCCCTTCAATGCAGATAATGCCATTAGAATGGCAAAAGACTGTTTAGAATGTGTTTTTATTTCATAAGCGAATATCTTTTTACAAGTGCTAAATTTCAAGCCAGCAACCTTACTAAGACAGTCTAAATAGCCCTTCAATGCAGATAATGGCATTAGAATGGCAAAAGACTGTTTAGAATGTGTTTTTATTTCATAAGCGAATATCTTTTTACAAGTGCTAAATTTCAAGCCAGCAACCTTACTAAGACAGTCTAAATAGCCCTACAATGCAGATAATGGCATTAATGGCAAAAGACTGTTTAGAATGTGTTTTTATTTCATAAGCTAATATCTTTTTACAAGTGCTAAATTTCAAGCCAGCAACCTTACTAAGACAGTCTAAATAGCCCTACAATGCAGATAATGGCATTAGAATGGCAAAAGACTGTTTAGAATGTGTTTTTATTTCATAAGCGAATATCTTTTTACAAGTGCTAAATTTCAAGCCAGCAACCTTACTAAGACAGTCTAAATAGCCCTACAATGCAGATAATGGCATTAGAATGGCAAAAGACTGTTTAGAATGTGTTTTTATTTCATAAGCGAATATCTTTTTACAAGTGCTAAATTTCAAGCCTGCAACCTTACTATAGCCCTACAATGCAGATAATGGCATTAGAATGGCAAAAGACTGTTTAGAATGTGTTTTTATTTCATAAGCGAATATCTTTTTACAAGTGCTAAATTTCAAGCCAGCAACCTTACTAAGACAGTCTAAATAGCCCTTCAATGCAGATAATGGCATTAGAATGGCAAAAGACTGTTTAGAATGTGTTTTTATTTCATAAGCGAATATCTTTTTACAAGTGCTAAATTTCAAGCCAGCAACCTTACTAAGACAGTCTAAATAGCCCTTCAATGCAGATAATGGCATTAGAATGGCAAAAGACTGTTTAGAATGTGTTTTTATTTCATAAGCGAATATCTTTTTACAAGTGCTAAATTTCAAGCCAGCAACCTTACTAAGACAGTCTAAATAGCCCTTCAATGCAGATAATGGCATTAGAATGGCAAAAGACTGTTTAGAATGTGTTTTTATTTCATAAGCGAATATCTTTTTACAAGTGCTAAATTTCAAGCCAGCAACCTTACTAAGACAGTCTAAATAGCCCTTCAATGCAGATAATGGCATTAGAATGGCAAAAGACTGTTTAGAATGTGTTTTTATTTCATAAGCGAATATCTTTTTACAAGTGCTAAATTTCAAGCCAGCAACCTTACTAAGACAGTCTAAATAGCCCTTCAATGCAGATAATGGCATTAGAATGGCAAAAGACTGTTTAGAATGTGTTTTTATTTCATAAGCGAATATCTTTTTACAAGTGCTAAATTTCAAGCCAGCAACCTTACTAAGACAGTCTAAATAGCCCTACAATGCAGATAATGGCATTAATGGCAAAAGACTGTTTAGAATGTGTTTTTATTTCATAAGCGAATATCTTTTTACAAGTGCTAAATTTCAAGCCAGCAACCTTACTAAGACAGTCTAAATAGCCCTACAATGCAGATAATGGCATTAGAATGGCAAAAGACTGTTTAGAATGTGTTTTTATTTCATAAGCGAATATCTTTTTACAAGTGCTAAATTTCAAGCCAGCAACCTTACTAAGACAGTCTAAATAGCCCTTCAATGCAGATAATGGCATTAGAATGGCAAAAGACTGTTTAGAATGTGTTTTTATTTCATAAGCGAATATCTTTTTACAAGTGCTAAATTTCAAGCCAGCAACCTTACTAAGACAGTCTAAATAGCCCTACAATGCAGATAATGGCATTAGAATGGCAAAAGACTGCTTAGAATGTGTTTTTATTTCATAAGCGAATATCTTTTTACAAGTGCTAAATTTCAAGCCAGCAACCTTACTAAGACAGTCTAAATAGCCCTTCAATGCAGATAATGGCATTAGAATGGCAAAAGACTGTTTAGAATGTGTTTTTATTTCATAAGCGAATATCTTTTTACAAGTGCTAAATTTCAAGCCAGCAACCCTTACTAAGACAGTCTAAATAGCCCTACAATGCAGATAATGGCATTAGAATGGCAAAAGACTGTTTAGAATGTGTTTTTATTTCATAAGCGAATATCTTTTTACAAGTGCTAAATTTCAAGCCAGCAACCTTACTAAGACAGTCTAAATAGCCCTACAATGCAGATAATGGCATTAGAATGGCAAAAGACTGTTTAGAATGTGTTTTTATTTCATAAGCGAATATCTTTTTACAAGTGCTAAATTTCAAGCCAGCAACCTGACTAAGACAGTCTAAATAGCCCTACAATGCAGATAATGGCATTAGAATGGCAAAAGACTGTTTAGAATGTGTTTTTATTTCATAAGCGAATATCTTTTTACAAGTGCTAAATTTCAAGCCAGCAACCTTACTAAGACAGTCTAAATAGCCCTTCAATGCAGATAATGGCATTAGAATGGCAAAAGACTGTTTAGAATGTGTTTTTATTTCATAAGCGAATATCTTTTTACAAGTGCTAAATTTCAAGCCAGCAACCTTACTAAGACAGTCTAAATAGCCCTACAATGCAGATAATGGCATTAGAATGGCAAAAGACTGTTTAGAATGTGTTTTTATTTCATAAGCGAATATCTTTTTACAAGTGCTAAATTTCAAGCCTGCAACCTTACTATAGCCCTACAATGCAGATAATGGCATTAGAATGGCAAAAGACTGTTTAGAATGTGTTTTTATTTCATAAGCGAATATCTTTTTACAAGTGCTAAATTTCAAGCCTGCAACCTTACTATAGCCCTACAATGCAGATAATGGCATTAGAATGGCAAAACACTGTTTAGAATGTGTTTTTATTTCATAAGCGAATATCTTTTTACAAGTGCTAAATTTCAAGCCAGCAACCTTACTAAGACAGTCTAAATAGCCCTTCAATGCAGATAATGGCATTAGAATGGCAAAAGACTGTTTAGAATGTGTTTTTATTTCATAAGCGAATATCTTTTTACAAGTGCTAAATTTCAAGCCAGCAACCTTACTAAGACAGTCTAAATAGCCCTACAATGCAGATAATGGCATTAGAATGGCAAAAGACTGTTTAGAATGTGTTTTTATTTCATAAGCGAATATCTTTTTACAAGTGCTAAATTTCAAGCCAGCAACCTTACTAAGACAGTCTAAATAGCCCTACAATGCAGATAATGGCATTAGAATGGCAAAAGACTGTTTAGAATGTGTTTTTATTTCATAAGCGAATATCTTTTTACAAGTGCTAAATTTCAAGCCTGCAACCTTACTATAGCCCTACAATGCAGATAATGGCATTAGAATGGCAAAAGACTGTTTAGAATGTGTTTTTATTTCATAAGCGAATATCTTTTTACAAGTGCTAAATTTCAAGCCAGCAACCTTACTAAGACAGTCTAAATAGCCCTACAATGCAGATAATGGCATTAGAATGGCAAAAGACTGTTTAGAATGTGTTTTTATTTCATAAGCGAATATCTTTTTACAAGTGCTAAATTTCAAGCCTGCAACCTTACTATAGCCCTACAATGCAGATAATGGCATTAGAATGGCAAAAGACTGTTTAGAATGTGTTTTTATTTCATAAGCGAATATCTTTTTACAAGTGCTAAATTTCAAGCCAGCAACCTTACTAAGACAGTCTAAATAGCCCTTCAATGCAGATAATGGCATTAGAATGGCAAAAGACTGTTTAGAATGTGTTTTTATTTCATAAGCGAATATCTTTTTACAAGTGCTAAATTTCAAGCCAGCAACCTTACTAAGACAGTCTAAATAGCCCTTCAATGCAGATAATGGCATTAGAATGGCAAAAGACTGTTTAGAATGTGTTTTTATTTCATAAGCGAATATCTTTTTACAAGTGCTAAATTTCAAGCCAGCAACCTTACTAAGACAGTCTAAATAGCCCTTCAATGCAGATAATGGCATTAGAATGGCAAAAGACTGTTTAGAATGTGTTTTTATTTCATAAGCGAATATCTTTTTACAAGTGCTAAATTTCAAGCCAGCAACCTTACTAAGACAGTCTAAATAGCCCTTCAATGCAGATAATGGCATTAGAATGGCAAAAGACTGTTTAGAATGTGTTTTTATTTCATAAGCGAATATCTTTTTACAAGTGCTAAATTTCAAGCCAGCAACCTTACTAAGACAGTCTAAATAGCCCTTCAATGCAGATAATGGCATTAGAATGGCAAAAGACTGTTTAGAATGTGTTTTTATTTCATAAGCGAATATCTTTTTACAAGTGCTAAATTTCAAGCCAGCAACCTTACTAAGACAGTCTAAATAGCCCTACAATGCAGATAATGGCATTAATGGCAAAAGACTGTTTAGAATGTGTTTTTATTTCATAAGCGAATATCTTTTTACAAGTGCTAAATTTCAAGCCAGCAACCTTACTAAGACAGTCTAAATAGCCCTACAATGCAGATAATGGCATTAGAATGGCAAAAGACTGTTTAGAATGTGTTTTTATTTCATAAGCGAATATCTTTTTACAAGTGCTAAATTTCAAGCCTGCAACCTTACTATAGCCCTACAATGCAGATAATGGCATTAGAATGGCAAAAGACTGTTTAGAATGTGTTTTTATTTCATAAGCGAATATCTTTTTACAAGTGCTAAATTTCAAGCCAGCAACCTTACTAAGACAGTCTAAATAGCCCTACAATGCAGATAATGGCATTAGAATGGCAAAAGACTGTTTAGAATGTGTTTTTATTTCATAAGCGAATATCTTTTTACAAGTGCTAAATTTCAAGCCAGCAACCTTACTAAGACAGTCTAAATAGCCCTTCAATGCAGATAATGGCATTAGAATGGCAAAAGACTGTTTAGAATGTGTTTTTATTTCATAAGCGAATATCTTTTTACAAGTGCTAAATTTCAAGCCAGCAACCTTACTAAGACAGTCTAAATAGCCCTACAATGCAGATAATGGCATTAGAATGGCAAAAGACTGTTTAGAATGTGTTTTTATTTCATAAGCGAATATCTTTTTACAAGTGCTAAATTTCAAGCCAGCAACCTTACTAAGACAGTCTAAATAGCCCTACAATGCAGATAATGGCATTAGAATGGCAAAAGACTGTTTAGAATGTGTTTTTATTTCATAAGCGAATATCTTTTTACAAGTGCTAAATTTCAAGCCAGCAACCTTACTAAGACAGTCTAAATAGCCCTTCAATGCAGATAATGGCATTAGAATGGCAAAAGACTGTTTAGAATGTGTTTTTATTTCATAAGCGAATATCTTTTTACAAGTGCTAAATTTCAAGCCAGCAACCTTACTAAGACAGTCTAAATAGCCCTTCAATGCAGATAATGGCATTAGAATGGCAAAAGACTGTTTAGAATGTGTTTTTATTTCATAAGCGAATATCTTTTTACAAGTGCTAAATTTCAAGCCAGCAACCTTACTAAGACAGTCTAAATAGCCCTACAATGCAGATAATGGCATTAGAATGGCAAAAGACTGTTTAGAATGTGTTTTTATTTCATAAGCGAATATCTTTTTACAAGTGCTAAATTTCAAGCCAGCAACCTTACTAAGACAGTCTAAATAGCCCTTCAATGCAGATAATGGCATTAGAATGGCAAAAGACTGTTTAGAATGTGTTTTTATTTCATAAGCGAATATCTTTTTACAAGTGCTAAATTTCAAGCCAGCAACCTTACTAAGACAGTCTAAATAGCCCTACAATGCAGATAATGGCATTAGAATGGCAAAAGACTGTTTAGAATGTGTTTTTATTTCATAAGCGAATATCTTTTTACAAGTGCTAAATTTCAAGCCAGCAACCTGACTAAGACAGTCTAAATAGCCCTACAATGCAGATAATGGCATTAGAATGGCAAAAGACTGTTTAGAATGTGTTTTTATTTCATAAGCGAATATCTTTTTACAAGTGCTAAATTTCAAGCCAGCAACCTTACTAAGACAGTCTAAATAGCCCTACAATGCAGATAATGGCATTAGAATGGCAAAAGACTGTTTAGAATGTGTTTTTATTTCATAAGCGAATATCTTTTTACAAGTGCTAAATTTCAAGCCAGCAACCTTACTAAGACAGTCTAAATAGCCCTTCAATGCAGATAATGGCATTAGAATGGCAAAAGACTGTTTAGAATGTGTTTTTATTTCATAAGCGAATATCTTTTTACAAGTGCTAAATTTCAAGCCAGCAACCTTACTAAGACAGTCTAAATAGCCCTACAATGCAGATAATGGCATTAGAATGGCAAAAGACTGTTTAGAATGTGTTTTTATTTCATAAGCGAATATCTTTTTACAAGTGCTAAATTTCAAGCCAGCAACCTTACTAAGACAGTCTAAATAGCCCTACAATGCAGATAATGGCATTAGAATGGCAAAAGACTGTTTAGAATGTGTTTTTATTTCATAAGCGAATATCTTTTTACAAGTGCTAAATTTCAAGCCAGCAACCTTACTAATAGCCCTACAATGCAGATAATGGCATTAGAATGGCAAAAGACTGTTTAGAATGTGTTTTTATTTCATAAGCGAATATCTTTTTACAAGTGCTAAATTTCAAGCCAGCAACCTTACTAAGACAGTCTAATAGCCCTACAATGCAGATAATGGCATTAGAATGGCAAAAGACTGTTTAGAATGTGTTTTTATTTCATAAGCGAATATCTTTTTACAAGTGCTAAATTTCAAGCCAGCAACCTTACTAAGACAGTCTAAATAGCCCTTCAATGCAGATAATGGCATTAGAATGGCAAAAGACTGTTTAGAATGTGTTTTTATTTCATAAGCGAATATCTTTTTACAAGTGCTAAATTTCAAGCCAGCAACCTTACTAAGACAGTCTAAATAGCCCTACAATGCAGATAATGGCATTAGAATGGCAAAAGACTGTTTAGAATGTGTTTTTATTTCATAAGCGAATATCTTTTTACAAGTGCTAAATTTCAAGCCAGCAACCTTACTAAGACAGTCTAAATAGCCCTACAATGCAGATAATGGCATTAGAATGGCAAAAGACTGTTTAGAATGTGTTTTTATTTCATAAGCGAATATCTTTTTACAAGTGCTAAATTTCAAGCCTGCAACCTTACTAATAGCCCTACAATGCAGATAATGGCATTAGAATGGCAAAAGACTGTTTAGAATGTGTTTTTATTTCATAAGCGAATATCTTTTTACAAGTGCTAAATTTCAAGCCAGCAACCTTACTAAGACAGTCTAAATAGCCCTACAATGCAGATAATGGCATTAGAATGGCAAAAGACTGTTTAGAATGTGTTTTTATTTCATAAGCGAATATCTTTTTACAAGTGCTAAATTTCAAGCCTGCAACCTTACTAATAGCCCTACAATGCAGATAATGGCATTAGAATGGCAAAAGACTGTTTAGAATGTGTTTTTATTTCATAAGCGAATATCTTTTTACAAGTGCTAAATTTCAAGCCAGCAACCTTACTAAGACAGTCTAAATAGCCCTTCAATGCAGATAATGGCATTAGAATGGCAAAAGACTGTTTAGAATGTGTTTTTATTTCATAAGCGAATATCTTTTTACAAGTGCTAAATTTCAAGCCAGCAACCTTACTAAGACAGTCTAAATAGCCCTTCAATGCAGATAATGGCATTAGAATGGCAAAAGACTGTTTAGAATGTGTTTTTATTTCATAAGCGAATATCTTTTTACAAGTGCTAAATTTCAAGCCAGCAACCTTACTAAGACAGTCTAAATAGCCCTTCAATGCAGATAATGGCATTAGAATGGCAAAAGACTGTTTAGAATGTGTTTTTATTTCATAAGCGAATATCTTTTTACAAGTGCTAAATTTCAAGCCAGCAACCTTACTAAGACAGTCTAAATAGCCCTTCAATGCAGATAATGGCATTAGAATGGCAAAAGACTGTTTAGAATGTGTTTTTATTTCATAAGCGAATATCTTTTTACAAGTGCTAAATTTCAAGCCAGCAACCTTACTAAGACAGTCTAAATAGCCCTACAATGCAGATAATGGCATTAGAATGGCAAAAGACTGTTTAGAATGTGTTTTTATTTCATAAGCGAATATCTTTTTACAAGTGCTAAATTTCAAGCCAGCAACCTTACTAAGACAGTCTAAATAGCCCTACAATGCAGATAATGGCATTAGAATGGCAAAAGACTGTTTAGAATGTGTTTTTATTTCATAAGCGAATATCTTTTTACAAGTGCTAAATTTCAAGCCAGCAACCTTACTAAGACAGTCTAAATAGCCCTACAATGCAGATAATGGCATTAGAATGGCAAAAGACTGTTTAGAATGTGTTTTTATTTCATAAGCGAATATCTTTTTACAAGTGCTAAATTTCAAGCCAGCAACCTTACTAAGACAGTCTAAATAGCCCTACAATGCAGATAATGGCATTAGAATGGCAAAAGACTGTTTAGAATGTGTTTTTATTTCATAAGCGAATATCTTTTTACAAGTGCTAAATTTCAAGCCAGCAACCTTACTAAGACAGTCTAAATAGCCCTACAATGCAGATAATGGCATTAGAATGGCAAAAGACTGTTTAGAATGTGTTTTTATTTCATAAGCGAATATCTTTTTACAAGTGCTAAATTTCAAGCCAGCAACCTTACTAAGACAGTCTAAATAGCCCTTCAATGCAGATAATGGCATTAGAATGGCAAAAGACTGTTTAGAATGTGTTTTTATTTCATAAGCGAATATCTTTTTACAAGTGCTAAATTTCAAGCCAGCAACCTTACTAAGACAGTCTAAATAGCCCTACAATGCAGATAATGGCATTAGAATGGCAAAAGACTGTTTAGAATGTGTTTTTATTTCATAAGCGAATATCTTTTTACAAGTGCTAAATTTCAAGCCAGCAACCTTACTAAGACAGTCTAAATAGCCCTACAATGCAGATAATGGCATTAGAATGGCAAAAGACTGTTTAGAATGTGTTTTTATTTCATAAGCGAATATCTTTTTACAAGTGCTAAATTTCAAGCCAGCAACCTTACTAAGACAGTCTAAATAGCCCTTCAATGCAGATAATGGCATTAGAATGGCAAAAGACTGTTTAGAATGTGTTTTTATTTCATAAGCGAATATCTTTTTACAAGTGCTAAATTTCAAGCCAGCAACCTTACTAAGACAGTCTAAATAGCCCTTCAATGCAGATAATGGCATTAGAATGGCAAAAGACTGTTTAGAATGTGTTTTTATTTCATAAGCGAATATCTTTTTACAAGTGCTAAATTTCAAGCCAGCAACCTTACTAAGACAGTCTAAATAGCCCTACAATGCAGATAATGGCATTAGAATGGCAAAAGACTGTTTAGAATGTGTTTTTATTTCATAAGCGAATATCTTTTTACAAGTGCTAAATTTCAAGCCAGCAACCTTACTAAGACAGTCTAAATAGCCCTACAATGCAGATAATGGCATTAGAATGGCAAAAGACTGTTTAGAATGTGTTTTTATTTCATAAGCGAATATCTTTTTACAAGTGCTAAATTTCAAGCCAGCAACCTTACTAAGACAGTCTAAATAGCCCTACAATGCAGATAATGGCATTAGAATGGCAAAAGACTGTTTAGAATGTGTTTTTATTTCATAAGCGAATATCTTTTTACAAGTGCTAAATTTCAAGCCAGCAACCTTACTAAGACAGTCTAAATAGCCCTACAATGCAGATAATGGCATTAGAATGGCAAAAGACTGTTTAGAATGTGTTTTTATTTCATAAGCGAATATCTTTTTACAAGTGCTAAATTTCAAGCCAGCAACCTTACTAAGACAGTCTAAATAGCCCTACAATGCAGATAATGGCATTAGAATGGCAAAAGACTGTTTAGAATGTGTTTTTATTTCATAAGCGAATATCTTTTTACAAGTGCTAAATTTCAAGCCTGCAACCTTACTATAGCCCTACAATGCAGATAATGGCATTAGAATGGCAAAAGACTGTTTAGAATGTGTTTTTATTTCATAAGCGAATATCTTTTTACAAGTGCTA